>NC_084802.1:148330335-148631218 GCF_963169125.1 Humulus lupulus | reverse complement strand
ATGTTATTATACTTGTAGAGAATTACAGTTAAACAGCTGGTGTACAAGAACCTCACAACCTCATAGTGTTTCTCTCAGGTTCTCTTGGAGAAGATCAAGCTAGAGAGATTTCAGCAGAGTTCTTGCTATGTAATTTGTTGGCCGTCCCCTCTATCGTAAAATGAGGGGGTCTTTATAGCTAGGGTTTTTGATTAGGGTTTTTACTTTTTCCACCTGAGTCTTAATTACACCAGCCATAAATAGGGGATACAATTACTCTAGTAGCATGGCTACAAGGCTCCATGTGGGTATAATTACATGAAAGTATGGGAGTTGCCAAAAGGCAGCCATCTTTTCCAGGCGGTCAGCGGAACAGTAGGCGAAAAGGCACCTTTAGGCGTGCTGGGATGTGTGCGGCCTTTACCTGTCAGGCGTGTCAGGCTGGATCCTGTGTCAGGTGAGTATCATTCCAACTATGCCTCCTCCGTGACTCGACCACTTGGTCTTATTCCGTGCGAAGCACGGAATTCTATCCGCGAAGGTAACCTGTAGAGCTTCTCCTGGAAGGACCTTCCCCGAGGGATATCCCTTCAGGAGTCCGGGAGAACTGACGAGCTTCCGGGTCGCGGTTGCTTGAAGGAGTGTGCTTGACACTAAACGGGAGAAGCGAAGCCTTTCTGTCCATCTCGCGAGCCCTGGTCACCCTCCGGGGAAGACTTTGATAATTCTGCTTCCCGAAGGCTACCCATCTGAACGCTATCCGGAAATCTGGATAACATTTACCCCCCAAGGTCATGGAACTTGAGAGGTCCGGGAGCTTGTACAGTCCTCCGGGTATTCTGATCCCTAGATTAGACGAGGGGTCACCTCCTGTGTTCCTGGAAGGGTTCCTTTTTCCCGTCTGAGTGTTAGTACGAAAAAAGAAGGAAATTTCTTCTGTTTGAACTCAAGTACTAAAGTATGGTGAAGGCCACGCGTCATGCAGGGAATGGTTCTGCGACCGAGACGTGTGCGTGAGGCGATTGGCTGAGTTCGCGTGCGTCAGGCGTCTGAGTAGTGATTTGACGGTATTTAATGGTACGCTGGGCCCGAGATGGTACAATCATGGGAAATAAATACTTTATTCCCATCCGAGGAGTCATAAATAGGACCGGCCCTTTACCCCCAGCCGTCGGATCTGATGCATGCGGTATGGGAAGATCGGGACCGTCCATTTGTGGAATTCGAAACGACTTCGTTTCTGCTATAAAAACGAGGGAACGAACCCTTCTTCCTCTTTACGCTTTCAAATTCTCAAGCTTTCAGATTTTCAGATTCCCAAATCTTCGAACTCTCAAGCTTTCAAGCTTCCTTTCCTGCGAATTCGCCACTTCTTTTGGTAAGGAATCCTGAAACATTTCTTTCGACTTGACCGTAGGTTTGTTCGCCGAAGCTCTAAGTCTGAATCGTTGCTTTGTCTTTGCAGCCTTTACTTCTCGTGTTCGCGCGGTGCAGTGACCCGGTTACTCCCTCAATCTTCAAATACCCGAATACCAGTAAGTATTTTTACTTCGCTTTATCCTTCTAAACCTCAGATTGTTGGTAGTTGTTAGGGTTGAGTTTTCTGCCGGTGTCATCTTTATGCATGCGTGACTAGGGCTTTGATAGGCATGTGACTGATGTGAGTCAATAAGTAATCTCTTTGCATGCTTTGACGATTTGCGTTTGGAAAGTCGTTCCTCGTCTTGCTTGTGCTGTTCTGGTTTGCTGTTTTAGGGCATAAGCGTGAGCGCCTTTAGGGTGTCTTCCTCTGGAAAAACACTTCTCTTGGCGGGCTTAGGCTCGAAGTTTGAGTTTGGTTCCTTGCTGTCCTTCAGGTGGCATGGTGCCAACCCCTCGGCAAGCTCGGTGGGAGCCTCTCCAAGCAGTTTTCGGGGAGGGTCTCCCCGACGCCTTTGATACCGTTAGGGTATGACAAGGGTGCTGACTGCTTAGAGTGTTTTCTTCTTTGTTTCTTTTGTTCAGTGACGAACACCTCAAAGGAACAAATCATCGCTGCGGTAGAGGCTGAATCTGCCCAGGAGCAAGGTTCCCCTGTCGCTGGCGCAAAGGGGAAAGGAAAAACTAAAGTGGTCGCGGCTAGCCCACCGACTATCAACAGTTCAATCTGGGAGATGGACCAGAAGCCGAACCTGTTCAGGAACTACGGCATGCTGGAGCTGTACTCCTCAGAGGCAGGCCTGAAGAACATCCCAGGCCTGATGTGGCACCGTCTGTCGGTGCTGGGTGAGTCTGCTAGTCAGAGTCACGAGGGTTTTGGTGCCTGGAGCCGGGCACACATAGTGTGTGGGGCGCACTTGCCCCTAAGAATTTATTTTGCCAATTTCTGTGTGAAGGCGGGGATTGCCCCCTTCCAGTTGATTCTCCCCAGCTACAAGCTCCTAGCGGGGTGGTACATCTTTTGCAAGTCCCGGGACCTGGAGGCCCCTACCCCGGAGGAGGTGCTATACTTCTATGGGCTGAAGTCTCAACCCATGAGAGGTCATCCAGACAAGGTGGGGTTTTACAGGCTGGAGAGGTACCCGGACGTGATGTGTCCCACCTGTCATACCGCGAGGGTTCCAGATCTCCGGGAGTACTGGTTCCTGACGACTGGCTTCCCATTGAAGAGGGTGCCAGCCATATCTTTGGACTTCAAAGTCCCTGGTAAGTGCTCCTTCCTCTCCTTTTTAACTTTGTTTCTTTACATTTGGTTTGCCTTTCGGGAGGATCTCTAATACTCGTATTTGGATTTTGCAGAAGTCGTCCCGCGGATACCTCGCTGTGCGGAGATGATAAGGAGGTCAAAATTCTACGAGGGGCTCTCGGAGGAAGAGCTGAAGGTGGAAGGACTTGTGACCACCGAATCTTTGAGGGAGTATGGGCTACTCGCCTCTTTCCAAAATATTGAGCCAGTGAGTGGCAGGGGGCAAAGTCAGGTGTCAGCTGACATCCGGCAGCAGATTTCCCTGGAGCTATCCAAGGTGATCTGCCAAGTGGCCCGGGACGAGAATAATTTATCTCCTAGTTGGGCGGAGAGGTTCCCCGACCCCCAGCCGGAGGAAGAAGAGATCGAGGCTCGCCACGCCGCAGCTTACCCGAATGAAGGGACTCCGGGAGCTGGTACCTCCGGGAGAGGTAAGACTAGTTTTTGATTGATCCACACCCCCACCCTGCCTGAGGTTTCCCGGACTTCTCAGATAGGGTTCGATCCCCGCTTCCTTAGGCTAGATCCGCGTAGGATACCCTTTGACAGATATTGCGATAGGGTAGATGAGCTCCTCGGGTGTTTGAGTGACGATAGTTTGCCAGAAGGTGTCACCATGGTTGACCCTTCTTCCCTCAGCATGTTAATCCCGGACTTCGAGGAGCACAGGAGCTTCCTGGAGCAGGAAGCGATGTCTTGTTTTGCTCGGGGAAGGCCATCCACGTTTCTCGTGCATGGTCGTCCCTTTCAAACTTTTCTCTTGCTTGTTTCTTGTTCCCCGCTGGTGGACTTGTTTGCGCTTTTATGTTGTTGCATGTTTTGTTTTCTGCTTATCTTTCTTCACATCGCTTGCTGGTTGGTTAACTTTGCTTCGTGCATTGCTTGCAGAACATCCCGAAGCAAAGATGTTGGGGAGAGTCACCTCACTTATCAAGAAGGCCGCCACCAGCCAAGACCCGCCCAAAGGGAAAGGACGAAAAGCCAGAGCTGGTAGGGGAGGTAAAGCTGCCACATCCAAGAAGACAGGTGGCGAGGCACAAGTGTCTCCGGCGGTGGAGAGGTCTCCTGCTAAGGGGCCTTCCGAGACCATGGCGGCCTCGAGTAGTAGCAGCGACGGGGAAGGGCTTGTGTTCCCCGCGAAGACGACCGGGACGAGCAAGCGCCCCGGAGGAGAGGTTGAGGGCGACAAGAAGAAACGCCTTAGACATTCTTCTCCCGGAGGTGATGGAGACCTCCGGGCTGCGCGCAGTCCTCGCCAGACTACTGTCACCCAGCAGCAACCACAACAACAACAACAACGGCAACAGCAAAGACAACCACCACCGCCGCAGCAGCAGCAAAAACAACAGCAAATTCAGCAGCAACAACAAAGGCAATTACTTCCGCCACCGCAGCAGCAAGAGCAACAGCAACAACAGCAGCAACAACAAAGGCAATCACCTCCGCCACCGCAGCAGCAAAAACAACAGCAACACCAGCAGCAACAACAAACCGGGGCGGTAGTGTCTTCCCTACCGTCCCTAATACCCCGTTTACCTCCTCCTCCAGTCCAAAGGGAGTCCACCCTTCCGGGGTCTCCTTCTTCTCCTTCTCTTCCACTTTCTCAACAAACAAGCCTTCCTCAGCCTGGCCTGAAGTTCCAATTCCCTCAGAAACCAACCCGTTTCTCCGCTGCCCTCCTGGAGGGTGTAAGACGGGCTGATAATTTTTTGAAGAGGCGGTTGGAGGCCGAGAAGGCTGTTACTCAGGGAAGGGCAGACAACCTGTCTGCCGTGAAGAGAGCTGAGCTGGCAGAAGGGGTGAGATCCCTTCACCCGGCTGGAGCGGTTCTGGATGGCCCAGCCTTGGAGAAGAGGCTGGTGCCTAGACTCGGGCGTGCTTTGGCGCCGTTCGGGGCGGAGATGATGGAAGACATGGCCTTGAGCTTGTGCGAGCTCAATTCTGAGAAATGGGCCATCAGTAGCAGTAAGGACCCGCTGTTGCTGACACATGCCGTAAAGCAGCAACTTACTGGGGTGAGCTATCAGTTACTGTGTTCTGGGGTCGTTGGTCATAGTACATTTGGTTCTGCTTAACTTATTCTGCTGTTTTTCCTTGCAGGCCTCTCTTATCACGGAACGCTCATTCCGAGAGGTGGGTACAGTTCTGGTTCAGCTGGAGGAGAGCCAGGCGGGTCGCCAGGCCTTGGAGGCGGAGAAGCAGAAACTGACCCAATAGGTCGAGGGCATGAAGGGGGAGGCTATGGAGAAGATTAGCCAGGCCCGGCGCACGGCCGAGGAAGAGGCGGATAAGAAATATCTTGCCAAATATCGAGAGTACCGGGCCAGCACGGAGAATGAGTTCAAGCAGCGGTCGGATGACTTGAAGGCCCAGAACTCCAAGCTCCAGGAAGAGCTATCCCAGGCCAGGGGGGAGAAGGACACCCTGGATGCCCGCTTGCAATCGAAAAACGATCTCCTCCTTAAGCAGAACGAGGAATACGCCATTCTTCAGAATAAAGCGCACGAGGAGGAGCAAGATCACAAGAGGAGCAAGGATCTCGCGTCTATGCTGGAGTTGGGGCTTGCTGAGAAGGATAAACAAATTGGAGCCTTGCAATTTACTGTCAGGGGGCATTTGACCGAGAAGCAATCCTTGCTGGATCAAAATAGGGTGCAGCGCAAGGAGATTGATTCCCTTAAGGGAGAGCGGGATGCATCCAAGGCCGAGCTGGAAAAACTGAGGGCTCAATTGGCTGTCGCGGAAGCAAAGCTGGTGACCTCTGAGGCGGAGCGCTTGAAGGAGAAGGAAAATGCCGAGGTGGTGCTGAATAGAACGATTAATCTATCCCACGTGGTCCTCATGCACCAACTTTGGAAAATAAACCCGGAGGTAGTAGGCTACCTGGGAGAGGACGCCGCCGCCCTGAGGGAAAAGATACAGGCGTGGGATCAAAGCCCAGAGGTGTACGTCCAGACTTATAACATCGACGAGCTTGCTGGAGTCCCTGAGGCAAAATATCCCGAAGAGGCGGGGACCTCTGAACTTGCCATTGATGACGTTCCATCTTCCAATGAACTGACTCCGCCAGCCCCAGTTGAAACCGCTGTCTCCGAGACCCCGGTCGTGGATGCCGCTGCCACCCCCAGTGCTTGAAGGGGTCTTTATCTTTCGTAAAAAATATTCTTTACTGATTATTATTTTTCATTTGTATTTTTCTTTGGGGCGAAGCTCCCTGTACTCTTTTCTCATTGCAGACATATTTGCCATAGTTATAGCATTCTTCTTTCCTTTTCTGCCGAGTTCTTTGTTTAACTTTGCATTTAGGGTAGACTTTTATACGGTAGAAACTGCTGTAGGGGCGTATGAGGTTTTGGTTCCAACGGTCAGAACCTATGCATTTCCAACTTGAAGCTCCAACGGCTAATGTATTTTCCCACGTAGTTTCTAGGTTACGAAGGTTTCTTGGTTCCAACGGCCAGACTCCTTTCGCCGTATTTCAGCTTTCCTAAGGCAAATAGCCAATCCCGGGACTTGTAGTTATACTGTTTGCTGGGATTGCTAAGGTGAGCCGTTCCATGGTTCCGGAATGGGAGTTCTTTTGGTGAGGGTCGTTAGACTTAGGGTTAGATCTTTGCGAAGCAAAACTAACTGTCATTGCGAACCTCATGGTGGCCGACTTCAGGGACCTGGCATGAAGCCCTGCGAGGCTAGGTTCGTTGCGGTCGGGGAAATTGCCACGCCTACCATGTGCGATCTCGGAGCAGGGGCTTTGCGAAGCAAGGCCTGCTGTAATTGGGGGATCGATCATATCTGCTCCTGGAGTTGAAGCTTGCGAAGCGAAGCTTGCAGTGGTCGAGGAGCTCACCATGCATTATTTTGTGAGATCCGGAGCTGAAGCCTGCGAAGCAAAGCTTACAGCGGTCGCGGATCTTGCCATCTTTCGCCTTGCGGGACCCGGAGCTGGAGCTTGCGAAGCAAAGCTTACAGCGGTCGCGGAGTATTCTGCGAAGGACTTGTCAGGGAGTTGGGGGTGTTTCGGCGTAGCTCTCTGAATGTGCCTCAACCCCCAGTCCTGTTCATCGCTGGGCTGCACAGGAGATAATTTTCATGATGCATAATGGCAGACATTTGCATGGCAATTTTCACATAACCACATAAGGCACATATGACACGTAATGCATTTATGTTCATGGCAACAAATCAACTTAAGCTTAACAATTTAAAATTTTCAAACACAATGCTAACACATAAGTGGTGTTCTCTGTATGTTTTGTTCAAGGGGCGTATGGCTATGCCTTAGCCATGTATACCCCCCCAAGTGAGCGTGGGGTCCGGACGTCTCCAGACCGCGTGGTCACTTGTTAAAACGCAGCTTGGAACAAAGGGGTAAAAAATGCAGTAAAAGCGGAGTGAATTTCTCCGTGTTTTATTAAATTAGCCTGTTAGGCATGCGTTTTACAGCTAGGAGGATTATCTCCATATTTTACATTTTGGCTACGTCTACCAAGGACTTCTGACTAGATAGTCCGGGGCCTACTGATAGTAATGGCGGAGGTGCTCCGCGTTCCAGGCGCGAGGGACTTTAGATCCGTCGAGTCTCTTCAAATGATACATCCCATGGCCCACTTTTTCTTGGACTTCATAGGGGCCTTCCCAGTTGGGTCCGAGGACTCCCACTCCCGGATCCTGCGTAGCAGGAAATACTCTCCGTAGGACAAGGTACCCAACTTCGAATGTACGGCTCTTGACTCTTGTGTTGAAGTGTCGGGCTATCTTGCCTTGGTACATTTTTAGTTGGACCTGCGACTACTCCCGGAGCTCTTCGATCATGTCCAGGGATTCCTGGAGAAGGGCGTGGTTCCGGGTAAGGTCGTAGGTGTCCTGCCTGTGAGAGGGGATCATAGTTTCTACTGGGATGACGGCCTCGCAACCGAAGGTCATGGAATAAGGTGTGTGCCCCGTCGAAGTTCTCTCTGTTGTGCGATAGGCCCAGAGTACTCGCGGAAGCTCTTCCGGCCAGTGAGGCTTGCATGCTTGGAGTTTTTTCTTCAACGTGGTCTTTAAGATTTTGTTCACTGCTTCCACTTGCCCATTGGCTTGAGGTCTGGCGACTGCGGAAAAGCTTTTGATGATTCCATGCGAAGCACAGAAGTCCGTGAAATGCTCACTGTCAAATTGCTTTCCGTTGTCGGACACAATTTTTCGCGGATGCCCGAAACGACACACTATATTCTTGATGACAAAGTCCAGTGCTTTCTTAGAGGTGACCGTGTTCATAGGTTCAGCTTCAGCCCATTTGGTGAAGTAGTCTACCGCGACTATGGCATACTTCACTCCACCCTTTCCAGTTGGGAGGGAACCTACTAGGTCAATGCCCCAAATGGGGAACGGCCAGGGGCTGGTCATTAAGGTAATTTCTGTAGGCGGCGCACGCGGAACCTTGGCGTACCTCTGGCACTGCTCACATTTTTTGACATAATCCACACAATCCTTCTTCATGGTGGGCCAGAAGTATCCTTGACGAAGGATCTTTTTGGAGAGGCTCAGCCCGGAGGTATGGTCGCCACAGAAGCCCCCGTGAATCTCATGGATGATGGTGCTGATTTCGGTTCTGGCAACACACCTAAGGAAGGGTATGGATAACCCCCTGCGGTAAAGCTTTCCATCCATAACCACGTATCGGGGAGCTTGATATTGGAGCTTTCTTACGTCAGCTTTATCAGTGGGGAGCTCTCCGGTGGTGAGAAATCTGAGGATGGGTCCTATCCAGGAATGGGAATGGTCAATGATGGCATTTACCCTTCATGTCTCGGTACTAGGCGCTTCTAAGTGCCCGATGGGCACTAGGCCATATTGTTCAATTTCCGGGTCTGTTGCAAGCTTGGCCAGTGTGTCCGCGAGTGAATTCTGGTCCCGGGGGACCTGGCGGATTTGGTGGCCTTTGAAATGCTGCAGGAGGCCGCGGGAGAGAGACGCGTAGGCAGCCATTTTTTCGCCTTTCGTCTGGTATTCTCCGGATATTTGGTTTACCACAAGTTGGGAGTCGCTGTATACTTCGATTTTTTGGGCTCCAACTTCCCTGGCCAGTTGTAATCCAGCTAGCATGGCTTCGTGTTCTGCCTCGTTGTTGGATGCTGGGAACGCGAAACGGATGGCGCTCTGGAGCTGATGTCCTTGGGGAGAAATTAGGATAACCCCTGCTCCAGCTCCTTTTTCATTTGAGGCTCCGTCTACATAGACCTTCCAGGTGGGAAGTTCCGGGACAGGATCTTCCGGGAGGTCATTCATTCCGCGGGATCTGACAATGAAACCGAGGAACTTCCCCGACGAGACCCCGAAAGTACATTTCTTCGGATTCAGTTTCATTCCGTACTTTCAGATCACGGCGAAAGCTTCCTCAAGGTCGTCACTGTGGTCCCCTGAGGTCTTGGATTTTACCAACATGTCGTCTACATACACCTCCATATTCCTCCCCAGCTGGTCCTTGAACATGCTGTTTACTAGGCGCTGGTATGTCGCCCCAGCATTCTTCAAACCGAAAGGCATGACCACGTAACAGTAGACACCCTTGTCCGTGAGGAAGCTGGTGTGTTCCCGGTCCGCGACATGCATCTTGATCTGGTTGTACCCGGAGTATGCATCCATGAAGGATAAGAGTTCATACCCGGAAGTAGCGTCTACCATTTGATCGATTCGCGGAAGAGGGAAACAGTCTTTTGGGCAGGCTTTGTTTAGATCCGTGAAGTCAATACACATTCTCCAGGACCCATTGGGTTTCGGGACCAGAACCGGGTTGGCCAACCACACGGGATAGTGTGACTCCTGGAGAAAGCCTATGGACATCAGCTTGTCCACTTCAGCTTTGACTGCTCCGGCCCTCACTGGGTCTAACGGCCTCCTCTTTTGGCGAATGGGAGTTGCAGATGGGTCGATGTTGAGTGCGTGGCACGCAACATTAGGATTAATCCCCGTCATATCAGCGTGGCACCATGCCAGGATATCCTGATTATTCTTCACAGTGGCCACGATCTTTTCTCGAATGGCCGATGGAAGGTTTTTCCCCACCTGAATGACTTTGGTGGGATCTTCCGAGTTGAGGATCACTTCCTCGACTTCCTCCATCGGCTCTATCGCCCTCTCGACCCCCAATCTAGGGTCGAGTTCGTCAACATATGCCCCTTGGGCACCCTCATTTTCTGGCAGATTCTCTGCCAAAGGAGCGGCAACAGTCGCCTCCTGGACCGTGTAGACGGATCGGACGGAGACGTTATAACAACTTCGTGCACTTCGTTGGTCCCCTCTGAGGGTGCCGATACGCTCGTTGTCACATGGAAACTTCAAACATAAGTGGCGTATCGAGGTTACTGCCCCAAAATCGATTAGGACCGGTCGGCCTAGGATGGCATTATACGCCGTGGGGCAGTCGACCACCACGAATGTGCAGTGCCTGAAGGCACAAGCGTTGCTGTCTCCTCTGAGGTTGACTGGAAGTTGAATTTTGCCTAAGGGCATGAGTGCATCCCCATTGAACCCCTGAAGCTGGATGGGGCATGGGGTCAGATCAGTCTCGGTTAATCCGATCGCGTGGAAGGCAGCTTTGAAGAGGATGTTTACGGAGCTTCCATTATCGACGAGGATCCGTGACACCTTCTTATTGGCAATCTGGGCTTCCACGACGAGGGGATCGTTGTGGGGGAAGTGCACATGTCGGGCGTTGTTGACGGTGAAATCTCGTCAACGAAATTAGATCAAAAAACTCAAAGGTAAGTCAGGCGATGTTTATGTAAGAACTTAGAATAAACTTATGAAAGGATAAACACAGATGAACAATGGAGTGAGAAATGTATATTGCTTAATAGCTTCTGCATACAATGAATTTTCCAACCCCCTTTTCAGGTGGTCTTAGGGTTCATTTTATAGTAGGCTCTAATGGCCTTAGATACATAGTGGTCCAGGGGACCAAGTGGTACATACGTATTGTGTCAGGGCAGTGGCTTCAGAGGTTGTGGTCGTACATCCCGTACAGAAGCAGGTGTCAGGAGGATGTCTCCACTACTTGTCGGTACCCATGTCTAATGCGTGGTGGCAGGCGTAGTGGCGCAGAAGGTAGTGGTGTCGGCTCTGACCTATGGCCGTAGACGTACGGACCATAACTCCTATCCTCGCATACCCACTCCTGGCGCTCCCACTACTTGTCTGGTAAGGGTACTATATCCGTACTCTGACTTCTTTAGGTTTGTAGGCACATTCCATATTCATGCATGTACCTTGCCCCTTGTGAGTATTCTCACCTCCAAGGCCATGGGCACGGGACCATGGGCGAGGCCATGGACGAGGCCACGGACGAGGCCGTGGGCGAGGCCACGGACGAGGCCGTGGGCGAGGCCACGGACGAGGCCGTGGGCGAGGCCACGGACGAGGCCGTGGGCGAGGCCACGGACGAGGCCCTGGGCCATGCCATCTCGCGAGGCCATGCACGGGACCATGGGCGAGGCCATGGGTGAGGCCATGGACGAGGCCATGGACGAGGCCATGGGCGAGCCCATGGACGAGGCCATGGACAAGGCCACGGACGAGGCCATGGGCGAGGCCACGAACGAGGCCATGGGCAAGGCCATGGGCCATGCCATCTCGCGAGGCCATGGACCATGCCATCTCGCGAGGCCACCTGGTGCTGGGCCTCATGCGCGCGGCCGAGGCATGGCTGGGGCACCATTTCGCGAGGTGCCTTACTAGCGAGGCCACCACCAGCGAGGCCATCATGTGCAGCGAGGCCACCATCAGCGAGGCCACCATCAGCGAGGCCACCATCAGCGAGGCCACCATCCGCGAGGCCACCATCCGCGAGGCCACCATCAGCGAGGCCACCACCAGCGAGGCCACCACCAGCGAGGCCACCATCAGCGAGGCCACCACCAGCGAGGCCACCATCCGCGAGGCCACCATCCGCGAGGCCACCACCAGCGAGGCCACCACCAGCGAGGCCACCAGCGAGGCCAACACCAGAGAGGCCACCATCCCCGAGGCCACCACCAGCGAGGCCACCATCAGCGAGGCCACCACCAGCGAGGCCACCAGGTGCAACTAAGGCGTGGCTTCGCTAAGTATGTGGTTGGTGCGAGACAATGGGAGCCCGAGGGCATCGCGGCTCCATCACGTAATTAAGTGCTTATGGGACCTTAGTGCGTGCCTTTGATCCTTTGAGGGCGTGGAATTTTGAGCCTCAACACTTGCCCCTCCAGGCTCGAGTCCAATTGTATGATGAAGTGGCCTTTATCCCTCTGTTCTAATCAGGGACTAGAGATTTCTTCTTTGGTGGATTTTTGGTATCCACAGGCGTCATCTTCCGTGAAGGTGATGGGAAGATCCATCATTCGGGGACGCTGAGCAGGTGACTGAACCAAGGAGCACATCTCCCCGGTGTGTTCTAACTCCCTCAAGTACCTTTTCTGGGAGTTGCGGGTGCTTCTGGCAAGGTGTGGTCCTCCGGAAATGGTGGCTACGTGTCCGTCAACAGATGGCGAAGCAAGGCCAGGCGGATATGGATTTCCGGGTCCGGGAGCCAACATGGCAATGGGTGCCGGAGAGGTCGGAGCAGGAAGCACTGGGAACTGGGATCCAGGAGCTTGGGGGTGACTGGCTCCAGGAGCGCTAGCGGTCCCCCTCTGTCCCGGAGAGAACGCAGTTCCGTGAACTACTCCCTGTCCGGGATAGATTATGGGTATCCTCACCCATTGACCGAGGTGTCCCGCTCTTGCCAGGGACTCGATCTCATCCTTCATTTGAAGGCACTCGTTTGTGGTGTGCCCCACGTCTCCGTGGAACTCACACCTTTTATTGGAGTCTCGCGGACGCCTTCCTCCGTGAGACACTTTCGGGGGCTTTTTGTAGTTGACCATATTACAGGTCGCCCGATAGACATTCTCTCGTGAGTCTACCAAACTGGTGTACTCCGTGAACTTGGGCTCATAGTCCTTCCGGGGCTTCTTTGAATGGTCCCCCCGGTTGGAGTTTCTTCCTCGTTTATTCCGCGATTGGCTCAGATTTTGTTCTGGGCCTTCCGCTTGCGATTGCGACCGGCCGGGAGCGATACTACATCCGGTTTGTACAGCTCCGTACCCAGAAAAATGGGTTTGACTCGGCGTCTGAGCAGACGCGGAAGGCCCATACACGCTTGGAGTGAACTGGGCTCCTGGAAACGTGAGGGCTGGTGCGGGAGCTTGCGAAGCAAAGCTCGGCGCAGTCACGGAGGGCGTCGGAGCTGGGGGAACTCCAAAGGCCTGTTGGTAGGCATCTTCACGGTTGATGATTCCCTGAGCTTTCGACATGAATTCGGACAGAGTTTCTGCCCGTCTCCTTTGCATTTCCCCCCATAGCAGGGAACGGACGGTAAGCCCCGATTGAAGGGCGATCAGCTTCATATCATCGCTGACCTTGGTCTTAGCAGCAGCTTCCATCATTCTTTGAATGAAAGCTTTGAGGCTCTCATTGGGTAGTTGCTTGATGTTGGTTAAGGAACCAACCTCCATGTCGTGGTCCTGGGCAGCAATGAACTGCCTCCTGAACGCGGACTGTAGCTCCTTCCAACTGTGGATGGATCCGGGAGGTAATCTTTTCCACCAGTCCTCTGCGGACTTGGTAAGGGTGAGTGAGAAGCACATGCATTTGGCATCCTCATTGACGCGCGCCACTTGCATCATCTTGTTGTATTTAGCTAGATGGGTGCGCGGGTCTGTCCTCCCCTCATATAATTCTATATGAGGCATTTTGAAGTTCTCCGGGAGGGGAGTTTCTGCGATTCTCCGAATACATGGTTCCGGGTCTTCCACCTCAGAGTCTGACAGGGCCCCACTTTGCTTCCGGACCAGCTTGGTCAAAGCAGCTATCTGTTCCTCGAGCCTCTTTGTATCACTCTCCGGGAGGTCACGTCCCCGCATCTTGTCGTTGAGATGATTTCGCAGGTCATCTCCGCGAGGCCGAGCCTTTTCTCCTTTGGCCTTTTCATACTTGGCCTCCAACCTTCTTCTTAGGTCCACCGTGGACCAGCTATCCTCGGAGTGCGTGTCCGCAGCTCGACCGTCCTGGTTGACGGAATCACTGGGGCGGTTGTTCCTTCCCCTAGGCCTGAGTGCCTTAGCACCGGGCCCTTCAGGCACAGATTGCCCCATTGGGGCTGAAGGACGTCTGGGCTTAGGAGCGCCAGAGACCTTCTGCGCGCGGGGGGGGCAGTTGGCCTGGTGGTTCGAGCCTTTAGGAGGTGCAGGGGCGTTAGTGCGCACAGGCTCCCCAACTTTTTCTTTGCCCTTGTTAGGGGAGGCTTTGGATGGTCCAGCAACGGCTGGATCCGGCATGGTGGCATCAGCACCACCTAAAACAGAGGCGTCCTCGTCCGAGTCGCTTAGATCTCCAAGCTTGCCTCAGAGGCCCTCCATCATGCGCTGCATTTTTTCGGAGACGCGCTCCTGCTCAGCAAGCTTGGCCTTAGTGGCCACCAGTTCCTCGGCTACTTGGACCAGTTCTGGATCCTTCTCGTAGTAGTAGCCGTCTTTGTAGTAACCGTCTCGGACATACTCTTCTTCGTTTTCTAAGTATTTCGTATCTTCAGTGCTGACCCGATCCTGGCGGGATGTCGGGTCTTCACCCTGGTAGTCCGAGTCTTGGGTACTTTCTCCTTCGGTCTGGGCTACCGGGGGTTCGTTCTGTACCGCGGATTTTCTCATAGTCACCATCTTTTCAGTACGGAGTGAATACAAAAAACGTACACAGAAAAAGAGCTGACTAACAACTCTCTACAGCTCTCAATGAAAGCACCAAAATGTTTACCGAGTTTTTCGGAAACGAATACGAATAGAATAGTAAAAAGATAAGAACTGTGGAAGTGCAGAAATGTAAATAAAAAAACAGGTTGTTACGTGGTTCAGGCGTTAACGAGCCCTAGTCCACGAGTCGATGTTATTATACTTGTAGAGAATTACAGTTAAAAAGCTGGTGTACAAGAACCTCACAACCTCACAGTGTTTCTCTCGGGTTCTCTTGGAGAAGATCAAGCTAGAGAGATTTCAGCAGAGTTCTTGCTATGTAATTTGTTGGCCGTCCCCTCTATCGTAAAATGAGGGGGTCTTTATAGCTAGGGTTTTTTATTAGGGTTTTTACTTTTTCCCCCTGAGTCTTAATTACACCAGCCATAAATAGGGGATACAATTACTCTAGTAGCATGGCTACAAGGCTCTATGTGGGTATAATTACATGAAAGTATGGGAGTTGCCAAAAGGCAGCCGTCTTTTCCAGGCGGTCAGCGGAACAGTAGGCGAAAAGGCACCTTTAGGCGTGCTGGGATGTGTGCGGCCTTGACCTATCAGGCGTGTCAGGCGGGATCCTGTGTCAGGTGAGTATCATTCCAACTATGCCTCCTCCGTGACTCGACCACTTGGTCTTATTCCGTGCGAAGCACGGAATCGTATTCGCGAAGGTAACCTATAGAGTTTCTCCTGGAAGGACCTTCCCCGAGGGATATCCCTTCGGGAGTCCGGGAGAACTGACGAGCTTCCGGGTCGCGGTTGCTTGAAGGAGTGTGCTTGACACTAAACGGGAGAAGCGAAGCCTTTCTGTCCATCCGCGAGCCCTGGTCACCCTCCGGGGAAGACTTTGATAATTCTGCTTCCCGAAGGTTACCCATCTGAACGCTATCTGGAAATCTGGATAACAAGGGTATAAATGTGATTATATGTGTTAAATGATTGAGACCAAATTATTATGTTGATATATTTGTAGTATTTGGCTCGAGGTGATCTTGGTGAGCGGATTAGCGAAATAGTCACAACGGGGTCTACTACCCGACTTAGCATATATTTGGGATTTTCCAGGTAAGTGGTAATTATTTGGGTATGTCGGGATTAGTTGGGAATCTATAGGGCTACTTGATGTTTGGCGAGAAAATGGTGGCAAAAGATTATTTTTCCCTTGGTGGTGTTAGAAAGGCTAAGGATAATTTTGGGGGCATTTTGGTCTTTTGTGTTAAGGAATATTATTAGGATAGTATCCCGGATGTGACCAAAAACAATTTAGATCATTCTCAAACACTCAGCTACTCTCTATCTCTAAAGCCTTGGGAGATATTTAGAGTCTCGGTGAATTCAAGGGGAAGGGTTGAGTTTTTTCTGAAGAATTAGAGCTAGGATCACTGGAGGATCAGTTCAAGGTCATAATTACTATCAAGGTAAGGGTTTGATTCTAGTTTTTGTTGAGTTTCTGCTGTAATTTAAGGGGTTTTCTAGAGGTTAAACCTTAGGCTGGTTTTGGGATTATGATAAAGCTATGGAGTAGTTTTTGGGGTAGTTATGTTGATCATGTTGCATAGATGTGAATTTTAAGCACAATTATGGGTTTGGTTTTTTATTTGGATGGATTTTTGTAGAATTGGATCGAGAAAAATGTAAGGGATGTCTGGGTTTTGGGCTCGAGCCCCGACCCTGTTCTTCAGGCGTCGCGGCCCATGTGCGTGAGAAGACCCTAGTGGTCTCTGAATCCGTCGCGGCGCAGGTTGGGGTGCGCCGCGGACTGTGTCTACCAGGAGAGAACCTTGAGGCTCTTTGACTTGTAGCACGCCGCAGCCCTTAAGGCCTGGGCCGCGTCTCTAATTGAGACAAATAGGCAAATCAGGTTTTTAGGCTCGTGAACTCAATCCTAAGTGCTTGGGACGGATTGTACGACCCTATTTAGTAGAATTCAAGGTCCCAAAGGCTAGTATGTTATTTTGGAGATTTTAATTGGTTTAGGTATTATTGGTTATCCATTATCGCTTTGTGACTAGGGTTACCATTAAGGCTCGGGATTGGGGATCGTGCTCGGGACTCGAGGTAAGAAAACTGCACCCATGTTATGATTGGGGATGAGACCCATGTTAACGAATATGTTTATGATTGTGAATATATCTGTAATTGAGTATTTGCTGATAGGCATGCTTGGTTGTGCTTTAGTCGATTGTGTGTTCAGCAATCTAATTTTTTGTTATATTTGATCTGAAAGTTCGGCCTAAGGGAGTCGGGCTGATGTTAAGCGTGCTGAACGCATCCCAGCCTAAGCGTGTCGGGGTAAGCTAAATAACCAGAGGGCTCGGCCTAAGGGCACCGGTCGTGAACGTTCCTAATTAAATAGAAGTGCCTTCTTGCACTTAACTCACCGTGTTGAATGATGTGATTGAATTATATGTTGAGCTGAGAAGATTATTATTGTTATTGTTATTATTATTATTATTATTTTATGATTATTGTTATTGCCTAGCTTATTGATTGTGACTTGTTGTTATTGAATTGAATGATTTAAGTATACAATATATTTATTTCTATTTGTTTGTATTTGTGAATTAATTTTTCTTTTTGAGCCTTGGCTTACGGGTGCTATGTGGTGCAGGTAAGGGAAAGGGAAAGCTGGACCAACTGTTCGTTGGAGAGCTTTAGGGGTGGTGTGTACATTAGTAGCTTCTCAACCCCACGGCCGAGGGATTGACAGGGACTAGAACCAAATTGTATTTTTCTACTTGGGCTGGCTTCAGTTGTATTTATTTTAGGGTTGTAATTGCCTTGAAAACACCTTTTTCAAATCACGTGTACAAACTCTTACTTTTTAATGAAAAACTACTATTTTATGAACAAAATCTTTTAACCTTAATCCTTTAATTGACCTTAGTAACATATTTATGTCCAAACGACTTGATTAGCAAGTTATGCACTATTTAAAATACACAGTGTAATTGTCTTTGCTTGAGTTCGTCGTAATCGATTGTCCGGCTGCATACAACGCAATTTTGGGATGACCAACGCTGATGACTTTTGAGGCTATCTCCTCAATTTGACATTTAGCAATGAAGTTCCCCTCGACCTCAATTATATGTTCTGTAAGAAGGGATCAACTCACTACCAAAGAATGTTGTTGCATTGCTATGAAGAGAAAATCACAATGCGGGTATTGGAAATTGCCCATGGTGGAGAAGAACCTCGAGAAGGATGTAATGAGATTGCTCAACAGGATGACATTGATTCGAGAGTAGGTGAAGACAGGTCTGAGCTCCCAACATCAGAAGAGCTCGAGTAAATTAGTATCAACTTGAAGGTACCTTCAAGGGTTATAAAAATTGGAAAGAATCTTGGAACTGAAAGGAGGAAGGAGCCGGTCGAGTTTTTGAGAAATAACAAGGACATCTTTTCTTGGTCACATGAAGATATTGTGGGAATCAATCCAAATGTTATGATGTATACTCTTAATTTGGATAGGAATGTGCCTTCAATGGTACGATAGCGAAGGCTTTTGGGGAAGGAGCAGTCACAAGCTTTAGAAGAAGAAGTAGCTTTCTTACTTAAGTGTGGGTTCATAAGGGAAGCAAAATATACGAGTTGGATTGCTAACACTATTTTGGTCCCAAAGTCCAATGGAAAGTGGAGAACTTGGATTGACTTCTCCAACCTCAATGAAACCTGTCCTAATGATTTTTTTCCACTACCTTAAATCGATAAGTTTGTAGATGCAACAGTTGGTCACGAGCTTATGTCTTTCATGGACGCATGTTCTGGATATAACCAGATTGCAATGAACCTTGCAGACCAAGAGTACACTAGCTTTATGACTGAGCATAACGTATACTGCTACAAGGTTATGTCATTTTGGCTAAAGAATGCTAGTGTAACGTACCAACAGCTAGTCAAGAAAATGTTCGCTAACCAGATCAAAAAAATCATGGAAATGTACGTCGATGATATGCTCGTTAAATCAAAGATGGCCAGAAACCATGTATCCGACTTGGAATAATGTTTTGGCATGCTAAGAAACTATGACATCAAGCTAAATTCCTAGAAGTTAAGCTTTGGGGTTTCCTTGTGAAATTTTTTGGGTCTCATAGTCAACAGAAGGGGGATTGAGGCGAACCCATAGAAGATCAGGTCGTTATTAGAAATGCCTTCACCTAGTTGCATAAAAAAGTACAGAGCTTAATTGGGAAAGTGGTGGCCCTAAACCGCTTCATTTCAAAATCGACTAACAAGTGTCTCCCGTTCTACAACTTGCTCAGGGGAAACAAAATTTTTAGTGGACCGAAGAATGAGAGTAGGCGTTTCAGAATCTAAAATCTCACCTGGCAGAACCCCCTATATTATTTAAACCAGCAGCTAGAGAATGTTTGTTCTTATACCTAGTTGTGACAGAAAATGTGGTCATCGCTATATTAGTTCGAGAAGAAAATCCAGTGTAAAAATCGATGTACTACGTGAGTAAAAGGCTTCTGGGAACTTAATCCAGATACAATTTAATAGAAAAACTCGTGTTTTGCTTCATCTTGGCCTCTAGAAAACTTAGGCCATACTTCCAGTCCCACACCATCCACGTCTTAACCGATCAACCTTTAAGGCAGTTCCTGCAAAAACTTGAAAAATCAAGACGTTTTCTTAAGTGGGACATCGAACTCAATCAGTTTAAGATATTATATAAGCCACACCCAAAAATAAGGAGTCAAACGCTCGCTGATTTTGTGGCATAATGCACAGGTTTTCAGGACGAGCCAATGAGAGAACCACTACAAGAGTTGTGGAAACTCTTCATTGATTGATCATCTAACGAGAGTGGATCCGGAGCTGGGATAATTCTTATCTTACCTGAGGGACATCAATTCCATACACCCCTAAGGTTCAGATTTGAAGCATCCAACAATGAAGCAGAGCATGAAGCTCTATCAGCTGGAATACGGGTGGAAAAAGAACTTAAAGCAAAGGCGATCCAATGTTATAGTGACTCCCAGCTTGTGGTTAATCAGATATTGGGTGAGTATCTAGCTCGAGGTATCAAAATTGTGGCTTATCTAGCAAAGGTTAAAGATGAGCTGCCTAAGTTTGAGTTTTGCTCCATTGAGCAGGTGTCATACAAGCAAAATTCGGATGGAGATGCTTTCGCCCGACTTGCCACCACGAAAGAGGCGGATACATTAAATGTAGTCTCAGTGGATTTCCTTCAACAACCAAGCATAACGAAAGAACCAGTTGAGGCCAGAGTGATTGACACAAAATCGTCCTAGATAAACCCATAGTAGAATACCTTACAACTGTTAAACTACCAAATGACCAAAAGGATGCAATAAAATTGTTATATTAAGTCCCACAGTTTGTTATGTGTTTATGCGGTTTTTCGCCAACAGTGCATTAAGAAATCCAACAATCGAGATATTAGGATTTTTGCTAAACCGTAATGGGTTAAAATTCATCTAGTCCACCAGACAATCTTATTGATCTCTTTAGGACTGTGGAAATTTTTTTTGATGATAATTTCAGCAGAGTTTCGGTATATAGAGAGTATGTCCCTTTTTCTGTCCATTCCCATGGTATTTATATATGATTCTCCTGGACAGCTTTGCGTAATCGGGTAAATAAATATGGTAAATATTAAATTTGGGTAACTTCCCATTTACATAAGGATATGATTTCATATTGAATTTACATCCGTTATCTCGGGTCATAAATGTGTAACAAAATATGGGCCTTTATGAGGCATATAAAGAATCTCCGATTCTTTTGGGATCCTTCACTGTGCGTCATGACAAGGCTTCCGTGAGCTGAACACTTTGTTGGAGCAGGATGTTGAAGAACTAACCCAACCGGACACAGGCTATGTTCAAAGTTTCTAGAAGGCGATCTGACCATCACGCATCTCGAACTAAGTTGTTGGCACAATAGGCGATCTAGAGATTATCTGGTTGTTGTAAGGTGTCAAGTTTGACTCGAGCTACTCACTCCAGAGTTAGCTAGATGTTCTATCTATATTCTTTCTTCTTGCGCTTGTCTACTAGTTGTACCCCATGCTGAGTAATTCAGTTCGTATTTATTGTCGGGTACAACATTTGCCCCCAAGCTCCTGCTTGTGCATGATATCACCTTCTGACATACACAGTTGGGTCTTTTAGGCTTCTGTTATGTGAAATTATGCCTACCCAATCACTCAACTTTTTGCCGCCGCAAGGTTTATTAAACCTAGGCCCTTGGATCTCGAACTGATCTAATTGTGTTGCCTAGATCGATTCCCTAAGTTTACTAATAAATAGGAGAACTAGACCTGAACCTTACCACCTTTGCATTCAAAAAAATTCATTTTTCTTCTCATAATACCTTCAGAGCCTTCTGCATTCCCTCATTTTCGATAAGCTATTACGTTTGGTGCTATCATCACTTCCTCGATTGAAAAACCAAATTGTAAGTATCTTTATTTCTGGTTTAAATTTCACCTTCTTATTTTTCAGTAATTTTATGAAATTTTCCAGTATATTTTCTTACGACGGTGATGTTTGAGTTTAGTATGGGTTTCTATTAGGCTAAAAACAATAACACTAGGTCTGATTATACATAATGTACAAAAAGAAATGGGAAATTTTCTGAGTTTTGGAAGAGGATCATCTAAGTGTTTGTGTAAAAATTTGAGGGTTCTTAGGTTCAGTTCTGGGTAGCTTGAGGGTTACGATTTCTCAATTGGTTTTGTATTAAACAGCTTTCCAAAAAGGAATTGGGTCTGACATGTGAATCCCGAAGTATCATGGGTTTCCCAAGTTTATAGCACGAGGTCACTGATCGCGCATTCGCACATGCGTTGTTGCTAGGGAAAATCTTAGCTTGTATATATCTTAGGTCGAGTAGATCAAGTTCAAACCCTCAGGTGGCAATACCTTTATCACCCTATCAAGATTTTATCTTAGGTCACCTCTAACAAGCCGTTTTGTCGCCAGGCGAGCTAAATCATGGCCAACCAAAAGAAGTCAGTGGTGAGCTCTTCTTCTCAAAGTAATAGTAAGGGTAAAAAGATTGCATCTTCGACCCATATTCTCCACTTTAGCCCAGTAGTGTATAGGGAGATCATAGTTCACCCCAACGCCTTCTCTGAGGCCAAGCACTTTAAATCTGAGATTAAGACTTAGAGCAGTGTGAATAAAATTTTGCTATGTCACGGGATTGAGTTAGGGTCCAAGGGTTTGGTTCCCCACCCTCTGCCAGAGGGAGAGCGGAGCTGCACTTCTCTTCAGGATAACTTCAGGGCCTAGAATAATGAGCACCTTAATGCAGGTCCCTTTCATCCCTTTTACCAGTATTTCATAGATTTTTTGAACTACGACGAACTGGCACCATTCCAGCTCCCCCCAAATTCGTACAGACTATTGGAAGGGCTAAAATATCTATTTTTGAAGCACGAGTGGGAGGTTCCCACCCCCGCCAACATCATGTACTTCTTTTGCCTCAAATCAAATCTGAAATCTAAAGAACAAGGTGATGGCTTCTACTACCTCACCACATTCCCCAGTACGGCCCCCATCATTGACCTCCCCAACCACCCGAATGACTACAACCATCAATACTTCATGTCAAGCAGGTTCAAGAACTACAACAATCAATATTTCAACAGTCCTCGTATGTTTCTCAGCTCCTTGAACTTTGTACTTGAATTCCTTTTCAATCATGATTAAACATATTCTGATTGAGTTGTCACTATCTGCATCTATATATAAAAGAATAAGGCGGTTAGAAACCCTCGAAGGTCAATATAAGACCCTGGTTCGTATTCCTGCCAAGAAGAAAGAGTTATGGATGGTGGTCAATGATGCTACCATGGTGGCCTGCAAGCTAATCTGGAAAGATCACACATTGGCCATTAGAGCTCGAGGTCCTCCCCCTGAGCTCTGACCTCCCCAGGAACTCATCCCTATCATTGAAGAGGCTAATGATGAGGAGGAAGTCGCATTGCTGGTCCGCAAAAGAAAGGTCTCTGATGACGGACAAGATCCTGACAAAGGTTGAGCTAAATCAAGGGCAACAGCCAGCACCTCTACCCAAGGTAAACCATAGATAATTGAACCGAACTGCTGCAAGTTTTAGGCTAGTCCGATTCAACCCAAGGCATCTCGTGAGTCAACACTCAGTTGATATGGACCTGAACGTGACCCTCCTTTAGTGTGTCGATCACTTGGTTGTACACTATGATCATAGCTACCCCCGATGTACCGTAGTGGTAGATAATACCCTTCATTTTTTGTCAACTATTTTTTAGTAACACTGTACAAACTTTTTGTTGCAGCATTCCCTTTGTCATGATTCTTTTACCCCGGGTATTAGGCAGGTCGTGTGTAGTCTAGATGCGGAGCCTAAACCCAGTAGGTTCATAAATGTCATAATATTAGAGTCTCCCCCTCTTCCGATAATCCAAGAGTTAGAGGTTTTACCAAGGCTGGTACATATTCCAGAACTGATCATAGTAGTTTCCTCCTCTAGCTCGGAGGGTAGGGTTCTTGCTATATTCATTGCCTTCTATTACCCTTACTAATAATTTCTTAGATCTGAATTTTATGCTCGTCCTTTTGCAGGAGAATATATGGACCTGAAGTGTGCCTTCAAATCTGGTGGGGCCAGAACTGGACCATCGTCAAGAAAGGGAGAATATCAAAGAAATGCACCTCCAAGGCCGAAGCTGCCACCGGATCTTCTGCAAAGGATAAAGGTACCAGCTCCACTAAAAAACAACAGCAACAAAAACAACCACCAGCTCAGGTAACTACAGTTACCATTCATAAGGCTCCTCCTCCTCTTCCTCGCGAACCTGCTCTAGTTCCCTAAGTCATTCAATGGGAGGCCCTATCTACTCAGCTCCTAGACCCCCAGTCTGTGGACTTGCATCTCACAGTCAAGCCACTCAAGGTTGCAAGGATCCCGAAAGAGCTTCATTGACACCTCCATGACATGGCAAATCACATGGTGGGTCATGCGAACCAAGTGAACTTCAAGGAACTATGGGCCATACAAGAGAATTCCCCAGGGGATCTCTTGGAGTCAGCCTTGGGAATGAATTTTACTGTGAGTTATCCTCCTCCCTACTACATTATTTCCCCTTTTTTTATTCTCGCGAGCTAATACTATCATGTATTTTTCTTTTGTTGTCTTGTTTAACTCAAATATGTGGAATCGCTCATACCAAGCTCAAGGAGATGAGGTCAAGGCCTCCCTGGGAAGATTTCACCATGGACTTCATGGTTAGTTTACCGAGGACCGTGGGACAGCATGATTCGGTGTGGGTGATTATGGATAGGTATATCAAATCTGCCACTTTTTACCTGTCAGGACGACTTATATTGTGGAGCAATATGCCAAGTTTTATGTGAAGGAAATTGTTCGACTTAATGGGGCTACGAGGTTGATAGTATCTGACAGAGACCCCACCTTCACCTCCAAGTTTTGGGAGAGTTTGCAGAAGGCTATGGGGACATAGTTGCGGTTTAGTACCGCTTATCATCCTCAGACAGATGGACAATCAGAGAGGACAATTCAGGTACTGGAAGACATGCTATGAGCCTCTGTGCTAAATTTTGGGGGATCCTACGGTAAGTATCTCCCTTTGATTGAGTTATCGTACAATTATAGTTATCAGGCAACTATCAGAGTGGCTCCGTATGATATGCTATATGGGAGGAAGTGCAGATCACCTATCCATTAGGATGAGACAGGTCAGAGGACATACTTGGGTCCTGAGATGGTACAGGGGACCAATGAGGCAATTGAAAAGATTAGAGCACGAATGCTCACCTCCCAGAGTCGCCCGAAGAGTTACTCGGACTTCAGACGTAGGAGCGTAGAGTTTCAGGTCGGTGACAATGTATTCATTCAGGTTTCACCTATGAGAGGAGTGAAATGGTTTGGTGTTCGGGTCAAGCTGAGCCCTAGATTTGTTGGCCCCTTTGAGATTCTAAACAGGTTAGAGTGGTAGCTTATAGATTGGCGATGCCTCCAGCTCTGTCAGGGGTTCATGATGTTTTTAACGTGTTCATGCTCTAGAATTATGTATCAGATTCGACGCATGTACTGAGTTATGAGAATTTGGAACAAGACCAAGATTTATCATATGAGGAGAAGTCGGTTCAGATTCTCGACTGGAAGGATAAAATCTTGCGGAGCAAGACAATCGCTTTGGTGAAAATGCTATGGAGGAACAACAAAATTGAGGAGGTGATGTGGGAACTTGAATTAGATATAGCGGTATCCTGAGTTGTTTAGGTAATTTCTAGGATGAAATTTTTGTAATACGGGGATAGTTGTAGCGTCCCAAATTTTCTAATAAGGCTTAGGGCCTTGATTAGCGTGCTCGGAGGGCAATAAGTGGTTTATTATGTTAATGTGTGAATTTGATGAGTATGTGATTAGAAATGCTTGTTTAGGAGTTAAATATGCATGTGCGCCCCATTTGGTTATTAGGGGCATGTTTGTAATTTTAGCCGTTGAGGGCATAAATGCAATATTTGTGATTATTGTGATTGACACCACGTGTGAGTGGTAATATATTTGGGATGCACGATCTGAGACAGTCCTAGGGAGTAGTTTAGCTAGAAAGTCACAACGGGGTCAAATACCCAGCTTAGGAGGTGCTTAGGGGTATTTTGGGAATATTATATTGTGTTCGGGAATTATTGAGTAGCCGGTAGTAATTTGGTAATTATTGGGATATGTTGGGATTAAACGGAGATTTATAGGAACACTCGGGGATTTAACGGGATTTGGTAAATGACTAAATTGCCCTTGGGGTTATTTAAGGGTTAAGCATAGGTTTAAGGGGCAAAAGGGTAATTTGGATTTAAGGATGGATAGACTTGGCTGAGGAGAAGTCATTCATGTTTTCTTCACTTAGGCATATATCTGATTTTCTGTTGGAAGTCTAGAGAAAACCAGAAGCTAGGAAAGGAAGGAGAAGAAAGATGATCTTCTTTGGGATCAAGGGAGGAATTCAAAGCTGGAACTTTGGGGGCTAGAAGCTTGGAACTTAGGGGATTAATTTAGAGTCTTATTCAAGTTCAAGGTAAGCTTTTAAACTTGTTGTTCAACTGAAATTTTGCTGGTTTTGATTTCTAGAACTTAAGCATGCATGAATTAATTTTCAGGATTGGCTTTCAATGTTTAATGAGTGTAGGAAGTGGTTTATGATTTTTTTGGGATGTCTAGGTTGTATGGATATGAATTCTAGACTTAACTCTAGGGTTGGTTGATGTTTGGGATGTGAGAAATGGGATTAAGCTCGGGAAAAAACTCGAGAGAAAAGCTAGTTTTTCTGGGTTTGTAGGTGGAGTCGCGACCCTTGAAGGGGCATGCCGTGGCCCATGTGTGTGTGAGGCCTGGGGAGGCCTCTGTTCTTGAGTCATGCCACGGTGCTAGGCTAAGCATGCCGCGGCTCGTGTCTCCTTCCAAGGAGGCGTTTTGCCTCAGTTTTGAAGCATGTCACGGCCCTTTAGGGGTTGGGTTGCGACCTTAGTTCAAAATGTTGGTTGTTTTGTAGGTTTTTGTCTTGGGAACCCAATAGTTAAGGCTCCGGATGGATTTTATCACCCGGATTGATAGAATCCAAGGTTTCAGAAACTAGAGTTGTAGCCCAAAGTTTTCTAATGGATTAGAACTTGATGGATGGACATTGTAGATGCGTTGTGAGTAGGTTTTCAGCAAGGCTCAGACTAGGGGACTGTGCTCAGGACATCGGTGCTTATAAAGCTCAGGACACAGGTAAGAAAACTGTTGTGCCTGTAGAGTAGGGCTAGGCCCTATAGTTTGTGTTGCAGGGCACAACCCTATATGATTGTGTTGCAGGGTGTAGCCCCCCATTGATTATGTTTATACATGTTTAAGTATTTGGTTAATTATGCTATGTGTGCATATATGCGAATGAAAGGCAAGAGTTGGGAACGACGAAGGCCGAGAACGGGGAGGGCCGGGAATGGCGAAGGCCGAGAACGGCAAGGCCGAGCACGGCAAGGCGCCGGGAGCAACGTTAAGCACGCGGAGTGCAAGTTTCCAAGGTGAGACCCTATGGGATACCTAGGATATCCTCACAGTGTAGACCGCGAACCCAGGGCCTGGTAAAGCGCCTGGGACAGCATGGTCGTATGTGCTTAGCTTGTTGGAGGTTTTGTTATGTGCTGAATGATGGTTATGCATGTGTTATTTTCTTGTGTGGAGTTTTCTTGCTAGGCTTCGGCTCACGGGTGCTCTATGGTACAGGTGAGAGCAAGGGGAGAGTCAACCAACCACGAGTATGGACAGCGTGAGGCGATGCGTACATGTTTGGCGTGCCTGGCTGCCACGGCCAAGGGTATTTTTGGGAGATGTTTGCATTAAACTTAATTTTGTCGTTTAGTGGAATTTAATCATATTTTGGAGTTGTAAATATTTCTAAACAATATTTTGGGATCCCGAATGTATATCACTTTATAATTTTCAATGGACGATTATATTTTCAAATTGTATAACTTTTATTACGGTTTAGCTACACCTTTAACCTAAAACCTCGATTAGCGAGTTAATTGCACATTTTAAACTCACTTAGTAACGACTCTAAGGAAGTTGGGTGTTACAACTTGGTACCGGAGCGAACCAAGGTTTATGGTTCCTGGAGATTAACCGAACATGTACGCTCGCTGTCAATGACAAGCTCAACTCAGGGTTGGTTGGTAATAATTGACTTATATGCTTGAATATGTGCTTAGCTGCTCTGTTCGCCTGCTTATTTTATATAGAGCATGATGAATGAGTTAACATATGCATGATGTCAGGGCATGGCCCATTGAGTGTCATATGCTATTTGTATGTTGTGTGGATTGCTGTTATGGTTGGCTGATGTGAATTGGGATGTGGTTTTGGATGTTGTTATCATACCTGATTAGCGGCGTCGTTGACTGCAGGCATATTGTTGAGATGCCTCGACAACCATCGAGACTCCGCGACAGAAGGTCCGAGGATGACACCCAGGGTCAGGACCTCCACCTGCCCCACAGAATTGGCAACATATGTTTGCCAAAATGGAAGTGAGACTGCATCGAACAGAGGAAGAACTTCGACAGCTGAGGCAGCATGTCCCACCTTAGGCCACTGGGTTGTTAGTGCCAGTTCAGCCTATTATGGAGAATAGGTGGGAACCTTTGTATGAGAGGTTTAGGAAGCAGCATCCTCCCACCTTCGAGGGTGAACCAGACCCACTGTGGGCAGAGCAGTGGATGAATATGATTTCCTCCATCCTTGATTTTATGAGGGTGGTAGGGAACGAGAGGGTAGCTTGTGCCAGCTACATGTTCAGAGAAGATGCTCGCATCTGGTGGGATGTAGTGACTCAGAGGAGGAATGTGGCAGTTATGACTTGGGAAGAGTTCAAAAACATCTTCAATGAGAAATATTACAATGTTGCAGTCCGAGCTGCGAAGGTTGACAAGTTCATCAACCTGACTCAAAACCGATTGACAGTTAGTTAGTATGCTCTAAGATTTGACCGGTTGGCGAAGTTTGAGCCGGAATTGGTGCTAACTGATGCAACAATAAGGGATAGGTTTGTACGGGGGTTGAATGTTATGATCGCCCGTGATGTGAAGATTACTTTGGATCCAGAGACTACTACTTATGCCCAGGTAGTGGATAAGGACCTTACAGCTAAGGGAGCCGAGGATCAGATATGGAGAGAGAGCACTGTTAGGCGCGATGCTAGGAGGGCGGTTTCTCCTTTTATTGGATCTAGTCCGGGTAGTGGCTCCAGTGAACAGAAGAGAAAGGCCCCATATTATTTTGTTCCTCCTAGCTCCAATAGGAGGGCACGGGGTTCTATTAGCGGTCGTCAGGGTAGAGGTGACAACTGGAGGAGTTTTCCAATGTGTCCTCGGTGTAGACGACGACATCAGGGAGAGTGCAGAATCAGGACCTGCTTTATCTGTGGGAGTGCCAATCATCTGAAGAAGGACTGCCCATAAGCCAGGAAAGAGGAGCCAAAGTAGGGTGATAGTCTCGCTCCTGCCAGAGTGTTCACCTTGACTCAGACTGAGGCAGAGGCTAGCCCCTCGGTTGTGACAGGTCAAATTTCTAGTGTTTGTTCTTCCTATACTGTATTGATTGATTCGGGAGCTACCCATTCATTTGTGTATGCTAGAATGATAGATCAGCTGTGTAGACCTAGTTTTTTGTATGCTAGGGGTTTTCAAACTTTTTTGCCGACTGGGGAAATGGTACTCTGTAAGAGATGGATTTGAGCATTGCCAGTAGAGATAGATGGTAGGGAGTTGTTTGTTGATCTGATTGAGTTAGAGATGGATGACTTCGATATGATCCTAGATATGGATTGGTTATCAAAGTATGGGGCAACAATTGACTGCAAGCGCATGATCATGACTTTTGAACCAGAAGGGGAGGTACCCTTTGCATTTGTGGGGATAGTTAGTGGACCGCGAGTACTTATGATTTCAGCACTGAAGGCTATAGACCTTATACAGGAAGGTTGCATAGGATTCCTAGCGAACATTTAGGATACCTCTAGGGTTGTGTCAGTTGGACCGGGTGAGACCAGATTGGTATGTGAGTTTCCAGATTTATTTCCAGCAGACCTGCTAGGGTTGCCACCGCGGTGGGAGATCAAGTTTGTTATAGAGTTGGCGCCAGGGGCGGAGCCAGTATCTAGGACACCTTACAAGATTGCTCTGGCATAGTTGAAGGAGTTGAAGATACAGGTGCATGAGTTATTGGATTTGGGGTTCATGAGACTGAGTTTCTCGCCATGGGGTGCTCCAGTGTCGTTTGTCAAGAAGAAGGATGGATCCCTTAGGATGTGTATTGACTATAGAGAGCTGAACAAGTTGACCATAAAGAACAAGTACCCACTGCCTAGGATAGACGATTTATTTGACCAGCTACAGGGAAAGATAGTGTTTTCTTTGATTGATCTCCAGTCAGGTTACCATCAGTTAAGGATCAAAGAAGAGGACATACCAAAGACTGCTTTCTGCACGAGGTATGGACACTATGAATTCCTGGTTATGTCCTTTTGATTAACCAATACCCAGTAGCTTTTACGGACATGATGAATAAGGTTTTCAAGGACTATCTGGACAAGTTTGTGATTGTGTTCATCGATGACATTCTGGTGTACTCTCAGACAAAGATAGAGCATGAGCAGCATCAACGTTTGGTAGTGCAGCGGTTGAGGGAGCATAGGTTATATGCTAAGATCAGCAAGTGCGAGTTTTGGCTATCGGAAGTCACATTTCTGGGCCATATCGTTAGTAAGGAGGGGATTCTAGTTGATCCAAGTAAGATTGAGGCAGTGAGGGATTGGCCTAGACTGAGCAGCATTCCTGAAGTCAGGAGTTTCCTGGGGTTGGCAGGGTATTATTGGCGGTTTTTTGAGGGGTTCTCCAGGATAGCTACGCCATTGATGGAATTAACGAGGAAGAAGACTAAGTATGTATGGATAGACAGGTGTGAGAATAGTTTCAAGGAACTGAAGAGGCGACTGATCACCGCGCCAGTGCTGAGTTTGCCAATAGACAATAAGAGGTTCGTGGTTTATTGTGACGCTTCCAGATATGGTTTAGGGTGTGTTCTGATGCAAGCCGGAAAGGTGATAGCCTATTCATCGAGACAGTTAAAGGACTATGAGCATAGACATCCCATGTTAGGAAAATATTGTTTTTCCTCAATGGAAATGATTATAATATTACAACTCTATGCAATAATATTACAAGTAAATATAGATTGATTAAATAAGGTTACAACTCTATAACTGAAAATACAAAGAAACAAAAGAAAGTAAGAAGATGATGATGAAGAAGAGAATAGAGAGAATACAACTCTAAGCAAAAGATTACAAGTAAAATAAAGTGTTTAGACCAAAATGAAAAGATTACAACTCTTAAACAAAATATAAAAGTAAATAGAACAAGAGAATAAGAAGAAAAGCAATAGAATAAAAAGAAGAACAGAAACACAATCAAACTCTCACTTACACAACCTAAGTGAAGAGGATTGGGGATCACCAACTTGAACAAGGTTTAAAACCTTTGTCCAAAAGCTTATTTCCCCCTAACTCAAGAACTAAGGGATCTCTCTCAGATATTGGAAAAGCTTTCTGGAATTATCAAGCCTCAAGGTGTTTCTAGCCAAGTGCTCTAATGGATAGAAATGTTGTGTCTTACAAGTGAGCATTAGGCTCCTATTTATAGAGTTTAGAGAAACCCTTTGAATTTCAAATTCCACCAACCCCCATGGCTGTTACCAATGATTAATTGGATGTTTTATGGAATTAAAATAGAGATTTGGGAGTTACTTGGCTTTTGGAAACGTTCAAAATTGGATAAAAACCAAAGTTGGAAGAGGCTGTCAGGCACTAGGACCGTGGCGCTTGGTAGCAAGCGCTGCGGCCCTCAGTCAGTTCCAGCAACGATTTTTTCAGTTTTTTTCAAAACGTTCCAATTTATTCCCACTTGATTTTGTAACTTCCATACACAATATGGGAGTTAAAATCACATCTCTATCAGCCATTTCTCATATGGCTTTAAGAAATTCATCTCAATATTGTGTAACAACAAATCTACACAATAATGGGAGATATTTAGGAGTTACAAATTTGTGATGAATTTGTAACACCAAACATGTTACATGTTTGGATATTTCACATATATCCAAATAATGTAACTCTCTATTATATGTTACAATATGTGACACTCTATGTCACATTTATTTAATCTAAAACATTATATTATAAAATAAAATAATATTACATTATATTATAAATTAATATAACATTCCCCCACTAGATTAAATAGTCATCTATTGTAACACATTATTTAATCAATCATTATATTTAAAATATAACATATCCCCCACTTGATTAAATAAGAACTCTCTCTTATAGGAGTCATTGCATTGATGCATAAAGTAAAGTGTTTTTCAACTTGAACTTTACTATAGTGTAATTATCACAAAATTTGTCGAAAATTTTGTTGCACTAGGCATTGAACCATCTTTTCATGATGGCAAATCGGTGATAATACACACACCTTTGCGATGTTCACTTGAGACCTCTATGTCTCGCTTTGCACCGTTAATGGCCATGTGCACTCTCCATTCATGGACGTTCTTGAGAATACTCCCAATTATAATGAGAGGCGGCACCGCACCTAGGTCCATATAGGTAGAATTCTTACAGTATTTTGTTACCAAAAATACTTGTCTTTACAAGACTGAATTCTATTAAAAAACCTTTCGGTTTTAACCCTCCACTTGGTAACACACAAGTACTCAATATCTCAGATGGGACTTTTTTTTAGTACAACTAATATTCACTTGATTGACTTGTTATTACCTATTGAACCTAACACTAGTTGAATAACTAGTGTTAAGATAGGCTACCATCAATCGTGAATCTCTTTAGGGAGTTTAAGTCCCATCCCTCGAGATGATGTAGCCACTAAATCCCTCGTTAGTGGCTTAGTGAAAGGATCCGCCAGATTTTCACTTGTTCTCACATAGGATATTGAGATGACTCCTCTTTGAATCAATTCTCTTACATATCCATGTCTTAAACTAATATGTCTAGACTTCCCATTATACACTCTGCTGTATGCTCTAGCCAATGTTTCTTGGCTATCACAATGTATCAATATAGTAGATACATTATCTTTTATTAGGGGAATCTCTATCAACAGATCCCTCAACCATTCGGCCTCTTTGCCGGTAGCAGCTAGAGCTATGAACTCCACTTCCATAGTGGAATGAGATATACAGGTTTGTTTCTTGGAACCCCAAGAAATTGCACCTCCACCAAGTGTAAATACACAACCAGTTGTGGACAAGTTGTCCCCAAGATTGGATATCCAACTTGCATCTGTATATCTTTCTAATATCGAAGGAAATTTGGAGTAGTGAAGGCTTAGTCCTTTGGTTTTCTTGAGATAACCTAGGACTCTTCCAATTGCCTTCTAGTGATCCACACTTGGATTACTTGTAAATCTACTTAGTTTACTTACCGTAAATGCTATATCAGGTCTAGTGCACTGGGCAGCGTACATTAGACTCCCTATAGCACTAGCGTACTCCAATTGAGCCACCGCTCTTCCTTCATTCTTCTCTAGTTTTACACTATGATCGAATGGAGTATTGGCATCTTTAACCTTGAGATGGTTAAATTTGTTCAATACTTTCTCAATGTAGTGGGCTTGCCCTAGCGCAAAACCCCCACTATGTTTCTTTACTTTGATATCGAGTATGGTATCAACTTCTCCAAGATCTTTGATCATGAAGGTTGATGATAGAAACCTCTTCGTTTCTTCTATTCCTTTTATGCTATTACTTAGAATAAGCATGTCATCCACATATAAGCAAACAATGATCACATATCCCTTACAAGTTTTGGATTACAAACACTTGTCTCCATTGTTATGTCTAAACCCATTAGACATGATGGCTTGATCAAATTTCTCATGCCATTGCTTAGGAGCTTGTTTTAATCCATATAAGGATTTTACAAGTCTACAAACTTTATGTTCATATTTTGGTAGGACAAACCTTTCGGGTTGTTCCATATAGACCTCCTCATTGAGGTCACCATTAAGGAATGCCGTTTTGACATCCATTTGATGAACATACAAGTTGTGTATAGAAACTAAAGCGAACAAAATTCTTATAGAAGTTGTTCTTGCAACAGGCGCATAGGTATCGAAATAACTGATACCCTCTTTTTGCCTAAACCCTTTAGCTACTAATCTAGCTTTAAAGGTTTGGATAGTGCCGTCAGTGTGGTATTTTCTCCTAAATACCCACTTACACCCAATTGGCTTAGACCCCAGTGGGAGGTCTACCAATTCCCAAGTGTTATTGGAAAGAATGGATTCCATCTCATCATTGATGGCTTCTTTCCAAAATGCACTATCTCTCGATTGCATAGCTTCTCTATAAGTCTTAGGATCATCCTCAACGAGAAGTACAATAGGAATTTTCCTAATGACTTCCTCTCTATTTCCTTCTACCATGTAGAATGAAATTCGTTGAGAATCTATCTCATCCACTACTAGACTTTTATGATTTTTAAACCTTTGACTTCTTCTAGGTTCAAAGGGTTGCTGTACATCCTTTTGAGAATTCTCCTCTTGAGAATCAACTTTGGATGTAGAAGCTTGAGAATTGTTCAATGGTACCTTGGATTTTCCCTCATTGCTCATTTGAATCTCATGGTTGCCCTTTGACTCTTCAAAGGTCTTGAACAATGATTTGTCATAGGTGACATGGACGGTGGCACATGTATCATACCACCACCCTTTCACCTTGCCTTGGACCGCATTCACCTAACTAAGGGTAGCAACTATGTTTTCCTCTTGAGTTGCGTTCACCTTAGGTCCTTGTTGGTCTTTTCTATGTCTACACTCTCTAGCATAGTGACCCTTTTTCCCACACACAAAGCAAGGACCTTTCTCGCCCTTAAACTTGTTTGGGTTGGTTTTTGGACCCAAAGGTTTCTCATTACCCTTTTTCCCTTTGTTTTTGGGATGTTTTGGTTGTGACACCGCATTTACTTTGGAAGTCTCTCCATTAGACCCCTCCATAAGTTTATCTCTACATATCGATTCCTCTTCAATTCGAATATACTTTTGGATCTCCTCCAAAGAATAATCCTCATTTTAATGAAGGATTCTTTTCCTATAGCTCTTCCAAGTTGGTGGTAATTTATCCACTATAGCACCAACTTGAAGGGCCTCGAGAAGCTCAATCTTTAACACTTTCAATTTATTAACAATAATTTGCAATTCATGAATTTGAGGAAGAATAGGTTTATCACCAAAAAATTTAAAATCGAAGTATTGAGATATCAAAAACTTTTTGGAACCTTCCTCTTTCGCCTTAAACTTTTTCTCAAGTGCATCCCATATCTCCTTGGCCAATTTGGTCTTGGTGTAGAGGTCATAGAGCCTATCGGATAGGGCGTTGATGATATGACCCCTACAAAGAAGATTGTCATCCTCCGTCTTCCTTCTCTTCTCCACCTCCTCAGGAGTGTCTTTGTCGGATGGCTCGGCTAGAGGTTCCAAGGAAGACTCAAGGATGTAGGCAATTTTGAGATTGGTTAAAAGAAACCTCACCTTGTCTTGCCACCTAGTAAAATTGGATCCATCAAACCTATCCAATCTCACTAGGTCTTGGTTCATGATCTTGATTGTCTCCCCTTCCATTGAAACAAAAAAGAGGTATGACTTTGAATGATAGGAAAGTATTGTTTTGCCTCAATGGAAATGATTATAATATTACAACTCTATGCAATAATATTACAAGTAAATATAGATTGATTAAATAAGGTTACAACTCTATAACTGAAAATACAAATAAACTAAAGAAAGTAAGAAGATGATGATGAAGAAGAGACTAGAGAGAATACAACTCTAAGCAAAAGATTACAAGTAAAATAAAGTGTTAAGACCAAAATGAAAAGATTACAACTCTTAAAAAAAATATACAAGTAAATAGAACAAGAGAATAAGAAGAAAAGCAATAGAATAAAAAGAAGAACAGAAACACAATCAAACTCTCACTTACACAACTTAAGTGAAGAGGATTGGCGATCACCAACTTGAACAAGGTTTAAAACCTTTGTCCAAAAGCTTATTTCCCCCTAACTCAAGCACTAAGGGATCTCTCTCAGATATTGGAAAAGCTTTCTGGAATTATCAAGCCTCAAGGTGTTTCTAGCCAAGTGCTCTAATGGATAGAAATGTTGTGTCTTACAAGTGAGCATTAGGCTCCTATTTATAGAGTTTAGAGACACCCTTTGAATTTCAAATTCCACCAACCCCCATGGTTGTTACCAATGATTAATTGGATGTTTTATGGAATTAAAATAGAGGTTTGGGAGTTACTTGGCTTTTGGAAACGTTCAAAATTGGATAAAAACCAAAGTTGGAAGAGGCTGTCAGGCACTAGGGCCGGGGTGCTTGGTAGCAAGCGCCGCGGCCCTCAGTCAGTTCCAGCAACGATTTTTTCAGTTTTTTTCAAAACGTTCCAATTTATTCCCACTTGATTTTTTAACTTCCATACACAATATGGGAGTTAAAATCACATCTCTATCAGCCATTTCTCATATGGCTTTAAGAAATTCATCTCAATATTGTGTAACAACAAATCTACACAATAATGAGTGACATTTAGGAGTTACAAATTTGTGATGAATTTGTAACACCAAATATGTTACATGTTTGGATGTTTCACATATATCCAAATAATGTAACTCTCTATTATATGTTACAATATGTGACACTCTATGTCACATTTATTTAATCTAAAACATTATATTATAAATTAATATAATATTACATTATATTATAAAATAATAGAACATCCCACGCATGATCTGGAATTGGCAACGGTGGTATTTGCACTTAAGGTTTGGAGACATTATCTGTATGGTGAGAACTGGGAGATATAGATTGACCATAAGAGTTTGAAGTACTTCTTTACTCAGAAGGATCTGAATATGCGCCAGAGATGGTGGCTGGAATTGGTAAAGGATTATGATTGTGATATCCTATACAATCTTGGGAAGGCTAATGTAGTGGCTGATGCATTGAGTCTGAAGGGCCAGTTATTCAGTTCGAGACAAATATCTGATAAATTAGCTTAGGAAATGACAAGAGCGGGTATAGAGTTGGTGGTTGGTCAGCTAGCCAACATCACTCTTCAGTCTACACTCCTTGAGAGGATCAAGGAGGTGCAAGGGAAGGGTTCCCAGTTGAGAGGGCACAGAGAGAATGTCTTGGGGGAGCGGCTAAGGACATTTCTATCTTGGAGATGGGGTTATTGAAGTACGAGGGTCGGATCTATGTTCCGATGGATTATGATATCTGGCAAGAGATATTGGATGAATCGCACACAACTCCCTATTCTTTACATCCAGGTATGATGAAGATGTACCAAGATTTGAGAGCTTTGTATTGGTGGTTGGGCATGAAGAGGGAAACGATGGATTATGTGGCCAAGTGCTTAACTTGTCAGAACGTAAAGGCTGAAAATCAGAGGCCAGCAGGGTTATTGCAACCTCTAGGGATTCCAGAGTGGAAGTGGGAAGATATTACCATGGACTTCGTGGTTGGTTTACCAAGGACCGTGGGACAGCATGATTCGGTGTGGGTGATTATGGATAGGTATACCAAATCCTCCCACTTTTTACCTGTCGGGACGTCTTATATTGTGGAGCAGTATACCGACTACTATGTTAAGGAAATTGTTTGACTTCATGGGGCTCCGAGGTCGATAGTATCCAACAAAGACCCCACCTTCACCTCCAAGTTTTGGGAGAGTCTCCAAAAGGCTATGGGCACACAGTTGTGATTTAGTACCGCTTATCATCCTCAGACAAATGGACAGTCTGAGAGGATGATTCAGATACTAGAAGTGCTATCCAGATTTTCGGATAGCGTTTAGATGGATAGCTTCGGAGAAGCAGAATTATCAAAGTCTTTCACGAAGGGTGACCAGGGCTCGCGGATGGACATAAAGGCTTCGCCTCTCCCGTTTAGTGTCTAGCACACTCTTTCAAGCAACCGGGACCCGGAAGCTCGTCAATTTTCCCGGACTCCCAAAGGGATATCCTTCGGGGAAGGTCCTTCCAGGAGAGGCACTTCAGGTTAGCTTCGCGGATACAGTTCCGTGCCTCGCACGGAGGAAGACTAAGCGGTCGAGTCCCGGAGGAGGCATAGTTGGAATGATACTCACCTGACACAGGATCCCGCCTGACAGGTCGAGGCCGTACACATCCCAGCACGCCTAAAAGTGCCTTTTCGCCTACTGTTCCGCTGACAGCCTGGAAAAGACAGCTGCCTTTTGGCACTCCCCATATTTTCATGTAATTATAACTACGTAGAGCCTTGTAGCCATGCTACTACGGTAATTGTATCCCCTATTTACGGCTGGTGTAATTAAGACTCAGAGGGGCAGAGTAAAACCCTAATCCAAAACCCTAGCTATAAAAACCTCCTCATTTTACGATAGGGGGGAAGCCAAGAAAGGACAGAGCAAGAACTCTGCCAAAAATCTCTCTAGCTTCATCTTCTTCAAGAGAACCCGAGAGAAACATTGTGAGTTTGTGAGGTTCTTGTACACCAGCCATTTTACTGTAATCCTCTACAAGTATAATAACATCGACTCGTGGACTAGGGCTCGTTAACGCCTGAACCACGTAAAAAACCTGTTTGTCTATTTATATTTCTGCACTTCTACAGTTCTTATCTTTTTATTAATTTGTTTGTATTCGTTTCCGAAAAACTCGGTAAACATTTTGGTGCTTTCATTGAAAGCTGTAGGGAGTTGTTAGTCAGCTCTTTTTCTATGTACGTTTTCTGTATTCACTCCGTACTGAAAAGATGGTGACTACGAGAAAATCCGCAGTACAAAACGAACCCTCGGCAGCCCAGACCGAAGGAGAAAGTACCCACGACTCGGACTACCAAGGTGAAGACCCGACATCCCGCCAGGATCGGGTCAGTACTGAAGATACAACATACTTAGAAAACGAAGAAGAGTATGTCCGAGACGGTTACTACAAAGACGGCTACTACTACGAGAAGGATCAAGAACTAGTCCAAGTAGCCGAAGATCTGGTGGCCACTAAGGCCAAGCTTGCTGAGCAGGAGCGCGTCTCCGAAAAAATGCAGCGCATGATGGAGCGCCTCCAAAGCAAGTTCGGAGATCTAGGCGACTTGGACGAGGACGCCTCTATTTTAGGTGGTGCTGATGCCACCATGCCGGATCCAGCCGCTGCTGGACCATCCAAAGCCGCCCCTAACAAGGGCAAAGAAAAAGTTGGGGAGCCTGTGCGCACTAACGCCCCTGCACCTCCTAAAGGCGTGAATCACCAGGCCGACTGCCCCCCCCCCCCCCGCGCGCAGAAGGTCTCTGGCGCTCCTAAGCCCAGACGTCCTTCAGACCCAAGGGGGCACTCTGTGCCTAAAGGGCCCGGTGCTAAGGCGCCCAGGCCTAGGGGAAGGAACAACCGCCACAGTGATTCCGTCAACCAAGACGGTCGGGCTGCGGACACGCACTCCGAAGATAGCTGGTCCACGGTGGACCTAAGAAGAAGGTTGGAGGCCAAGTATGAAAAGGCCAAAGGAGAAAAGCCCCGGCCTCGCGGAGATGACCTGCGAAATCATCTCAACGACAAGCTCCGGGGACGTGACCTCCCGGAGAGCGATACAAAGAGGCTCGAGGAACAGATCGCTGCCTTGAACAAGCTGGTCCGGAAGCAAAGTGGGGCCCTGTCAGATTCTGAGGAGGAAGACCCGGAACCATGTATTCGGAGGATCGCGGAAACGTCCCTCCCGGAGAACTTCAAGATGCCTCATATAGAATTATATGAGGGGAGGACAGACCCGCGCACCCATCTAGCTAAATACAACAAGATGATGCAAGTGGCGCGCATCAGTGAGGATGCCAAATGCATGTGCTTCTCACTCACCCTTACCAAGTCCGCGGAGGACTGGTTGAAAAGATTAGCCCCCGGATCCATCCACAGTTGGAAGGAACTACAGTCCGCATTCAGGAGGCAGTTCATTGCTGCCCGGGACCACGACATGGAGGTTGGTTCCTTAACCAACATCAAGCAGCTACCCAATGAGAGCCTCAAAGCTTTCATTCAAAGAATGATGGAAGCTACTGCTAAGACCAAGGTCAGCGATGACATGAAGCTGATCGCCCTTCAATCGGGGCTTACCGTCGGCTCCCTACTATGGGGGGAAATGCAAAGGAGACGGGCAGAAACTCTGTCCGAATTCATGTCAAAAGCTCAGGGAATCATCAACCTTGAGGATGCCTACCAGCAGGCCTTTGGAGTTCCTCCACCCCCGACGCCTTCCGTGGCTGCGCCGAGCTTTGCTTCGCAAGCTCCCGCACTAGCCCTCACATTTCCAGGAGCCCAGTTCACTCCAAGCGTATATGGGCCCTCTGCGTCTTCTCAGACGCCAAGTCAAACCCATTTCTCTGGGTACGGAGCTGTACAAACCGGATGTAGTATCGCTCCCGGCCCATCGCAACCGCAAGCGGAAGGCCCAGAACAAAATTTGAGCCAATCGCGGAATAAACGAGGCAGAACACGAAGCCATGCTAGCTGGATTACAACTGGCCAGAGAAGTCGGAGCCCAAAAAATCGAAGTATACAGCGACTCCCTACTTGTGGTAAACCAAATATCCGCAGAATACCAGACGAAAGGCGAAAAAATGGCTGCCTACGTGTCTCTCTCCCGCGGCCTCCTACAGCATTTCAAAGGCTACCAAATCCGCCAGGTCCCCCGGGACCAGAATTCACTCGCGGACACACTGGCCAAGCTTGCAACAGACCCAGAGATTGAACAATATCGCCTAGTGCCCATCGGGCACTTAGAAACACCTAGTACTGAGACACAGAGGGTAAATGCCATCATCGACCATTCCCATTCCTGGATAGGACCCATCCTCAGATTTCTCACCACCGGAGAGCTCCCCACTGATAAAGCTGACGCAAGAAAGCTCCAATATCAAGCTCCCTGATACGTGGTTATGGATGGAAAGCTTTACCGCCGGGGGTTGTCCATACCCTTCCTTAGGTGTGTCGCCGGAACCGAAATCAGCACCATCATCCATGAAATTCACGGAGGCTTCTGTGGCGACCATACCTCCGGGCTGAGCCTCTCCAAAAAGATCCTTCGTCAAGGATACTTCTGGCCCATCATGAAGAAGGACTGTGTGGATTATGTCAGAAAATGTGAACAGTGCCAGAGGTACGCCAAAGTTCCGCGAGCGCTGCCTACAGAAATTACCTTAATGACCAGCCCCTGGCCGTTCGCCGTTTGGGGCATTGACCTAGTAGGTTCCCTTCCAACTGGAAGGGGTGGAGTGAAGTATGCCATAGTCGCGGTAGACTACTTCACCAAATGGGCTGAAGCTGAACCTATGAACACGGTCACGTCTAAGAAAGCACTGGACTTTGTCATCAAGAATATAGTGTGTCGTTTCGGGCTTCCACGAAAAATTGTGTCCGACAACGGGAAGCAATTTGATAGTGAGCACTTCACGGACTTTTGTGCTTCGCATGGAATCATCAAAAGCTTTTCCGCAGTCGCCAGACCTCAAGCCAATGGGCAAGTGGAAGCAGTGAACAAAATTTTAAAGACCACGTTGAAGAAAAAACTCCAAGCATGCAAGGCTCACTGGCCGGAAGAACTTCCGCGAGTACTTTGGGCCTATCGTACAACAGAGAGAACTTCGACGGGGCACACACCTTATTCCATGACCTTCGGTTGCGAGGCCGTCATCCCAGTAGAAACTATGATCCCCTCTCACAGGCAGGACACCTACGACCCTACCCGGAACCATGCCCTTCTCCAGGAGTCCCTGGACATGATCGAAGAGCTCCGGGAGCAGTCATAGGTCCAACTCAAAATGTACCAAGGCAAAATAGCCCGACACTTCAACACAAGAGTCAAGAGCCGTACATTCGAAGTTGGGGACCTTGTCCTACGGAGAGTGTTTCCTGCTACGCAGGATCCGGGAGTGGGAGTCCTCGGACCCAACTGGGAAGGCCCCTATGAAGTCCAAGAAAAAGTGGGCCATGGGACGTATCACTTAAAGAGACTCGACGGATCTAAAGTCCCGCGCGCCTGGAACGCGGAGCACCTCCGCCGTTACTATCAGTAGGCCCCGGACTATCTAGTCGAAAGTCCTTGGTGGACGTAGCAAAAATGTAAAATATGGAGATAATCCTCCCAGCTGTAAAACACATGCCTAACAGGCTAATTTAATAAAACACGGAGAGATTCACTCCGCTTTTACTGCATCCCTTTGTTCCAAGCTGCGTTTTAACAAGTGACCACGCGGTCCGGAGACGTCCGGACCCCACGCTCACTTGGGGTGGTATACATGGCTAAGGCATAGCCATACGCCCCTTGAACAAAACATACAGAGAACACCACTTATGTGTTAGCATTGTGTTTGAAAATTTTAAATTGTTAAGCTTAGTTTGATTTGTTGCCATGTACATATTTACATTACGTGTCATATGTGCATTATGTGGTTATGTGAAAATAGCCATGAAAATGCTGCCATTATACATCATGAAAATTATCTCCTGTGTAGCCCAGCGATGAACAGGACTGGGGGTTGAGGCACATTCAGAGAGCTACGCCGAAACACCCCCAACTTCCTGACAAGTCCTTCGCAGAATACTCCGCGACCGTTGTAAAGCTTTGCTTCGCAAGCTTTAGTTCCAGTTCTCATAAAGTAATGCATGGCAAGATCCGCGACCGCTGAAAGCTATGCAAGCTCCAGCTCCGGGCCCTGCAAGGCGAAAGATGGCAAGATCCGCGACCGCTGTAAGCTTTGCTTCGCAGGCTTCAGTTCCGAGTCTCACAAAATAATGCATGGCGAGCTCCTCGACCACTGCAAGCTTCACTTCGCAAGCTTCAGCTCTGGGAGCAGATATAATCGATCCCCCAATTACAGCAGGCCTTGCTTCGCAAAGCCCCTGCTCCAGGATCGCACATGGTAGGCGTGACGATTTCCCCGACCGCAACGAACCTTGCCTCGCAAGGCTTCATGCCAGGTCCCTGAAGTCGGCCATCGTGAGGTCCGCAACAACAGTTAGTTTTGCTTCGCAAAGATCTAGCCCTAAGTCTAGCAACGCTCACCAAAAGAACTACCGTTCCGGCACCATCCAGCGGAATCGTATTAAGTGTTGGCCTCGCAAGCTTTGTAAAGATCGCGATGGGAAGATGGAACGGGTCACCTTAGCCATCCCAGCGAACGGTATAACTACAAGTCCCGAGATTGGCTATTTACCTTAGGAAAGCTGAGTACGATGAAAGAGGGAGTCTGGCCGTTTGAACCAAGAACCCTCCGTAACCTAGAAACTACGTGGGAAAAGACATAAGCCGTTGGAGCTTCAAGTTAGAAATGCATAGGTTCTGGCCGTTGGAACCAAAACCTCATGCGCCCCTACAGCAGTTTCTATCGTATAAAAGTCTCTACCCTAAGCACAAAATTAAACAAGGAACTCAGTAGAAAAGGAAAGAAGAAGTCTGCAATTATTGCAACAAAGGCCCTGCGGACCGGGCATCTGTAATGTTCCCGCAATTAAAAAAGAGTACAGGGAGCTTCGCCCCAAAGGAAAATAAAAAAATAAATAATAATAATAAAAAAATAAATAAAAATTTTTTATACACAAAGGATAAGATCCCTTCAAGCATTGGGGGTGGCAGCGGCTTCCACGACCGGGGCCTCGGAGACAGCGGTTTCAACTGGGGCTGGCGGAGTCAGCTCGTTGGAAGGTGGAACTTCATCCCTGGCAGGATCAGAGGTCCCCGCCTCTTCGAGATCTTCCGCCTCAGGGGCTCCAGCAGGCTCGTCAATGTTATAAGTCTGGACGTACACCTCTGGGCTTTGATCCTACGCCTGTACCTTTTCCGTCATGGCCGCGGCGTCCTCTCCCAGATAGCCTACTACCTCCGGGTTTATTTTCCAAAGTTGGTGCATGAGGACCACGTGGGATAGATTAATCGTTCTATTCAACACCACCTCGGCATCTTCCTTCTCCTTCAAGAGCTCCGCCTCAGAAGTCGCCAGCTTTGCCTCCGCGACGGCCAATTGAGCCCTCAGTTTTTCCAGCTCGGCCTTGGATGCATCCCGCTCTCCCTTAAGGGAATCATTCTCCTTGTGCTGCACCTTATTTTGATCCAGCAAGGATTGCTTCTCGGTCACATGCCCCCGGACAGCGAATTGCAAGGCTCCAATCTGTTTATCCTTCTCAGCGAGCCCCAACTCCTGCATAGACGCGAGATCCTTGCTCCTCTTGTGATCTTGCTCCTCCTCGTGCAGCCTCTTCTGAAGAGTGGCATGTTCCTCGTTCTGCTTAAGGAGGAGATTATTTTTCGATTGCAAGCGGGCATCCAGGGTATCCTTCTCCTCCCTGGCCTGGGATAGCTCTTCCTGGAGCCTTCTCGGCCTCCAACCGCCTCTTCAAAAAATTATCAGCCCGTCTTACACCCTCCAGGAGGGCAGCGGGGAAACGGGTTGGTTTCTGAGGGAAGTGGAACTTCAGGCCAGGCTGAGGAAGGCTTGTTTGTTGAGAAAGTGGAAGAGAAGGAGAAGAAGGAGACCCTGAAAGGGTGGACTCCCTTTGGACTGGAGGAGGAGGTAGACGGGGTATTAGGGACGGTAGAGAAGGCACTACCGCCCCGGTTTGTTGTTGCTGCTGATGTTGCTGTTGTTTTTGTTGCTGCTGTGGCGGTGGTGATTGTCTTTGTTGTTGCTGTTGATGTTGCTGTTGTTCTTGCTGCTGCTGTGGCGGTGGCAATTGTCTTTGTTGTTGTTGTTGTTGCTTTCGCTGTTGGGGTTGTGGTTGTTGCTGGGTGGGGGTAGTCTGGCGGGGACTGCGCGCAGCCCGGAGGTCTCCATCACCTCCGGGAGAAGAATGTCTAAGCCGTTTCTTCTTGTCGCCCTCAGCCTCTCCTCCGGGGCGCTTGCTCACCCCGGTCGTCTTCGCGGGGAACACAAGACCTTCCCCATCGCTGCTACTACTCGAGGCCGCCATGGTCTCGGAAGGCCCCTTGACAGGAGACCTCTCCACCACCGGAGACACTTGCGCCTCACCACATGTCTTCTTGGATGTGGCAGCTTTACCTCCCCTACCAGCTCTGGCCTTTCGTCCTTTCCCCTTGGACGGGTCTTGGCTAGTGGCGGCCTTCTTGATAAGTGAAGTAGCTCTCCCCAACATCTTTGCTTCGGGATGTTCTGCAAGAAATGTACGAAGCAAGGTTAACCGACCAGCCAGCGATGTGAAAAAAGGTAAGCAAAGAACAAAACAAGAAACAACATAAAAGCACAAACAAGTCCACCAGCAGGGAACAAGAAGCAAGCAAGAGAAAAGTTTGAAAGGGACGACCATGCACGAGAAACGTCCATGGCCTTCCCCGAGCAAAACAAGACACCGCTCCCTGCTCCAGGAAGCTCCCGTACTCCTCGAAGTCCGGGAATGACATGCTGAGGGAAGAAGGGTCAACCATGGTGACACCTTCTGGCAGACTACCGTCACTCAAACACCCGAGGAGCTCATCTACCCTATCGCAATATCTGTCAAAGGGTATCCTACGTGGATCTAGCCTAAGGAAGCGGGGATCGAACCCCACCTGAGAAGTCTGGGAAGCCTCAGACAGGCTGGGGGTGTGGATCAATCGAAAGATAGTCTTACCTTCACCGGAGGTACCAGCTCCTGGAGTCCCTTCATTGGGGTAAGCAGCGGTGTGGCGAGCCTCGATTTCTTCTTCCTCCGACTGGGGGTCGGGGAACCTCTCCGCCCAACTGGGGGATAAATTATTCTCGTCCTGGGCCACCTGGCAGATCACCTTTGACAGCTTCAGGGCAATCTACTCCCGGACGTCAGCTGACACCTGACTTTGCCCCCTGCCACTCACTGGCTCAATATTTTGGAAAGAGGCGAGTAGCCCATACTCCCTCAAAGATTCGGTGGTCACAAGTCCTTCCACCTTCAGCTCTTCCTCCGAGAGCCCCTCGTAGAAGTTTGACCTCCTTATCATCTCCGCACAGCGAGGTGTCCGCGGGACGGCTTCTGCAAAATCCAAACACGAGTGTTAGAGATCCTCCCCGAAGGCAAACCAAACGTAAAGAAACAAAGTTAAAAAAGAGAGGAAGGAGCACTTACCAGGGACTTTGAAGTCCAAAGATAGAGCTGGCACCCTCTTCAATGGGAAGCCAGTCGTCAGGAACCAGTACTCCCGGAGATCTGGAACCCTCGCGGTATGACATGTGGGACACATCACGTCCGGATACCTCTCCAGCCTATAAAACCCCACCTTGTCTGCATGACCTCTCATGGGCTGAGACTTCAGCCCATAGAAGTATAGCACCTCCTCCGGGGTAGGGGCCTCCAGGTCCCGGGACCTGCAAAAGATATACCACCCCGCTAGAAGCTATTAGCTGGGGGGAATCAACTGGAAGGGGGCAATCCCCGCCTTCACGCAGAAGTTGGCAAAATAATTTCTTAGGGGCAAGTGTGCCCCACACACTATGTGTGCCCAGCTCCAGGCACCAAAACCCTCGTGACTCTGACTGGCAGACTCACCTAGCACCGACAGACGGTGCCACATCAGGCCTGGGATGTTCTTCAGGCCTGCCTCTGAGGAATACAGCTCCAGCATGTCGTAGTTCCTGAACAGGTTCGGCTTCTGGTCCATCTCCCAGATGGAACTGTTGATAGTCGGTGGGCTAGCCGCGGCCACCTTAGTTTTTGCTTTCCCCTTTGCGCCGGCAACAGGGGAACCTTGCTCCTGGGCAGATTCAGCCTCTACCGCAGCGATGATTTGTTCCTTTGAGGTGTTCGTCACTGAGCAAAAGAAACAAAGAAGAAAACACTCCAAGCAGTCAGCACCCTTGTCATACCCTAACGGTATTAAAGGCGTCGGGGAGACCCTCCCCGAAAACTGCTTGGAGAGGCTCCCACCGAGCTTGTCGAGGGGTTGGCACCATGCCACCCGGAGGACAGCAAGGAACCAGATTCAAACTTCGAGCCTAAGCCCGCCGAGATAAGTGTTTTCCCAGGGGAAGACACCCTAAAGGCGTTCACGCTTATGCCCTAAAATGACAAACCAGAACAGCACAAGCAGACGAGAAACAACTTTCCAAAAGCAAATCGTCAAAGCATGCAAAGAAATGACTTATTGACTCACATCCGTCACATGCCTGTCAAAGCCCTATTCACACATGCATATAGATAACACCGGCATAAAACTCAACCCTAACAACTACCAACAATCTGAGGTTTAGAAGGAAAAAGCAAAGTAAAAATACTTACTGGTGTTCGGGTAGTTGAAGATTGAGAGAGTAACCGGGTCACTGCACCGCACGAACACGTGAAATAAAGGCTGCAAAGACAAGCAACGATTCAAACCTAGAACTTCGGTGAACAAACCTACTGCCAAATCGAAAAGAAAAGTTTCTGGATTCCTTACCAAAAGAAGTGGCGAATTCGAAGGAAAGAAAGCTTGGAAGCTTAAGAGTTCGAAGATTTGGGAATCTGAGGATCTAAAAGTTTGAGAATTTGAAAGCGTAAAGAGGAAGAAAGGTCCATTCCCTCATTTTTATAGCAGGAACGAAGTCATTTCGAATTCCACAAATGGACGGTCCCGATCTTCCCATACCGCATACATCAGATCCGACGGCTGGGGATGAAGTGTTGGTCCCATTTATGACTCCTCGGATGGGAATAAAGTATTTATTTCCCATCATTATACCATCTCGGGCCCGGTGTACCATTAAATACCGTCAAATCACTACTCAGACGCCTGACGCACGCATACTCAGCCAGTCGCCTCACGCACACGTCTTGGTCACAGAGCCATTCCCTGCATGACGCGTGGCCCTTGCCACACTTGAGTACTTGAGTTCAAACAGAAGAAATTTCCTTTTTTCGTACTAACACTCAGACGGGAAAAAGGAACCCTTCCAGGAACACAGGAGGTGACCCCTCGACTAATCTAGAGACCAGAATACCCGGAGGACTGTACAAGCTCCCGGACCTCTCAAGCTCCGTGACCTTGGGGGGTAAGTGTTATCCAGATTTTCGGATAGCGTTTAGATGGATAGCTTCGGGGAAGCAGAATTATCAAAGTCTTTCACGAAGGGTGAACAGGGCTCGCGGATGGACATAAAGGCTTCGCCTCTCCCGTTTAGTTTCTAGCACACTCTTTCAAGCAACTGCGACCCGGAAGCTCGTCAATTCTCCCGGACTCCCGAAGGGATATCCTTCGGGGAAGGTCCTTCCAGGAGAGGCACTTCAGATTACCTTCGCGGATACAGTTCCGTGCCTCGCACGGAGGAAGACTAAGCGGTCGAGTCCTGGAGGAGGCATAGTTGGAATGATAATCACCTGACACAGGATCCCGCCTGACAGGTCGAGGCCGTACACATCCCAGCACGCCTAAAAGTTCCTTTTCGCCTACTGTTCCGCTGACAGCCTGGAAAAGACAGCTGCCTTTTGTCACTCCCCATATTTTCATGTAATTATACCTACGTAGAGCCTTGTAGCCATGCTACTACGGTAATTGTATCCCCTATTTACGGCTGGTGTAATTAAGACTCAGAGGGGCAGAGTAAAACCCTAATCCAAAACCCTAGCTATAAAAACCTCCTCATTTTACTATAGGGGGGAAGCCAAGAAAGGACAGAGCAAGAACTCTGCCAAAAATCTCTCTAGCTTCATCTTCTTCAAGAGAACCCGAGAGAAACATTGTGAGTTTGTGAGGTTCTTGTACACCAGCCATTTTACTGTAATCCTCTACAAGTATAATAACATCGACTCGTGGACTAGGGCTCGTTAACGCCTGAACCACGTAAAAAACCTGTTTTTCTATTTATATTTCTGCACTTCTACAGTTCTTATCTTTTTATTAATTTGTTTGTATTCGTTTCCGAAAATCTCGGTAAACAAGAAGACATTGTAACACCCTAAGTTGCTAATAAGGTTTAGGACCTTGATTAGCGTGCCTGGAGGGCAATAAGTGAATTAATATGATAATATATAAATTTAAATGAATATGTGATAAGAATGCATGTTTAGGTAGTATAAATATGCATGTGGGCCCCGTTTGCATGATAGGGGTAAATTGGTAATTTTAGCCCGTTGAGGGCATAAATGTGATAATTATATTATGCGGTTTGTACCACGTGGGTGTGATGATATTAATGTGATGCACGTGCCGAGACGGTCCTAGAGAGCTAGATAACTCAAAAGTCACAATGGGGTTTTATACTCGGCTCGGGAGGTGCCTAGGGGTACTTTGGGGAGATTTTGTGAGTTGAGTTGAGAATTTGTGGTTAATGGTTATTGGTGACTGAGTAACCTGGGTAACCACTAGTAACTGTTGAGGATAACAGATTTTAGATGGAAAAAAGGTAGAATTGCAATATAGGTGAAAGGACAAGAGTGCCCTTAAGGTTTAGCTAGAAAGGGATTTTGATGGAGGGATAAGATGGTCTTTTGGCAGAGGTTTAGATAACTTTAGCTTAGGGAAATTAATATACACGATCCTTTATGCTAAGTATGACTGAAGCCAAGTTTTGGAGGTCTAGAGAAATCAAGAAGGAAAAGGAAAAACTAAGAACTTAGAAGGCAAAGTGGAAGAGGAAGTGAGCTGAGTTCTTTGAGGCTAGTGAAGAGCTTAAGGATGTGGAATCAAACTCAGGTCAAGGACTACTCTGAGGTAAGGATTTACCCCCTGTCTTGTTATGTTTTGAGCTTAATTTTAGAAGGTAGGAATGAAAATTGAAAGATGGTCATGGTTTGTTTTGCATGAGAATTCAGTTGGTTTATCAAGAGGAGTTTGGTTTAAAGCTGGGATTGGAGGGAGCTCAAGTTGAATTCTTGATTGAGGTAAGAGTATTAGCAATGTTTGAAATCTCATAATTGTTATGGTTTAAGAGTCTTAGAAGCCATAGTTTAGGTTTCTGAAATTTGAAACCCAAGAGTGGATTTTTGGGTGTGATTGTGTGATTGAGTTTGCTTATGATGTTTATAGGTTGTTGAATGGTCTATTTTGCATTTTGAATAGGTTTTGGGACTTAGGTTTGAGTTTGGGATGAATTGGGAGTGTTTTGGCTCGGGGAAATGCAAGGGAAAAACCCAGATTTCTGGGTTCGCGAAGGAGCGTCGCAGCCCTGTTCTTGGGCGCTGGGCCCTCTAGGGCAGCGCCGCGGCGCTAGGCTATTTTTTAGAACATGGGATTCTGCAATTTTGAACTTTTGCTTCGAGGGTTCGGGGGATGTTTCCGATGAATTGTTTTAGGAATTTGGGGATCCCGAGAGTGTGGGATTGGTCCCAGGAAGTGGTTTTGGATTGATTAGTATTAAAGGATATTTTATATGTGTTGTGACTAGGTCTTTGGAGAGGCTTAAGTTAGAGGAATGTGCTCGCGGCCTTAGTGCATCAGAAAGCTCGGGATACAGGTAAGAAAGATGTATCACCCATAGAGCGGGGCTTGGGCCCATAGTATTGTTGCAGGGCGCAACCCTAAATTGTATCATTGCGAGGATATTGCTTAAAATAAATGATTGTATATTTGATTGTTATTTGAGAATGCTAATTATGGTAAAAGCAGAATGAACGGCGAAGGGTCGAGAACGGCGAAGGCCGAGAACGACAGTGGGGCCGGGAATACCACTTAGCACATGGAGTGCTCGTGGCTAGGGTGAGACCCCAGTGGATACATGGGATATCCTTACAGTATAGACCAAGATCCCAGGCTTTGGTAACGTTTCTGGGACGGCATGGGCGTATATGTGTTAGATTTTATGGACTGTCTGACTAGATATGAGCTATCTGCTATAAGGACTGTATATTATGCATATGTTATGTACTGTTTGAGTTTTCTTGCTAGGCTTCGGCTCACGGGTGCTCTGTGTTGCAGGTAAGGGCAAAGAGAAAGTCAACCAGCCATGAGTATGGAGAGCGTGGGGGCGGCGCGTACATGTTTGGCCTGCCCGACTGCTTTGGTTGGGCATATTTTTTTGAGAAATGGCTGTACAAACCCTAGTTTTGATGGTTAACTACTTATAAACTTGTTTTGAGTTGTAAGTATTTTATAAACCGAGTTCTGGGATCCCGAATGTTAAACTCTTGAACTTTTAATGAAATAGAGTACTTTTAAAGATTACAGCCTTGTCTTTTTGTTTAAATCACACTTTTGCTCTAAAAACCTCGCTTAATGAGTTGATTGCACATTTTAAACTCACTTAGTAACGGCTCTAAGGTAGTAGGGCGTTACAGACATGTTACGAGCCTGTGTGCTAAATTTTGGGGGATCTTGGAGTAAGTATCTCCCTTTTCTTGAGTTCTTGTACAATAACAGTTACCAGGCTACAATCGGAGTGGCTTCGGTATGAGATGCTATATGAGAGGAAGTACAGATCACCTATCCATTGGGATAAGACAGGTGAGAGGAGATACTTGGGTCCTGAGATGGTATAGAGGACCAATGAGGCAATTGAAAAGATTAGAGCTCGATTGCTCGCCTTCCTGAGTCGCCAGAAGAGTTACTCGGACTTGAGATGCAGGAGCGCAGAGTTTCAGGTCGGTGACCATGTATTCCTTCGGGTTTCACCTTTGAGAGGAGTGAAACGGTTTGGTGTTCGGGGCAAGCTGAGCCCTAGATTTGTTGGCCCCTTTGAGATTCTAAACAGGTTGGAGAGGTAGCTTACAAATTGGCGATGCCTCCAACTCTGTCAGGGGTTCATGATGTTTTTCACGTGTCCATGCTCCGGAAGTATGTATCAGATTCGATGCATGTACTGAGTTATGATAATTTGGAACTAGAGCAAGATTTATCTTATGAGGAGAAGTCAGTTCAGATTCTCGACTGGAAGGATAAAGTCTTGCGGAGCAAGACCATTTATTTGGTGAAAGTGATGTGGAGGAACAACAAAATTGAGGAGGCGATGTGGGAACTTGAATCAGATATGCGGGAGCGGTATCCCGAGTTGTTTAGGTAATTTTGAGGATGAAATTTTTGTAAGAAGGGGATAGTGGTAGCGTCCCAAATTTGCTAATAAGGCTTAGGGCATTGATTACCGTGCCTAGAGGGCAATAATTGGTTTATTATGTTAATGTGTGAATTTGATGAGTATGTGATTAGAAATGCTTGTTTAGGAATTAAATATGCATCTGGGGCCTGTTTGGTTATTAGGGGCATGTTTGTAATTTTAACTGTTGAGGGCATAAATGCAATATTTGTGATTATTACGATTGACACCACATGTGAGTGGTAATATATTTGGGATGCACGATCTGAGACAGTCCTAGAGAGCAGTTTAGCTAGAAAGCCACAAAGGGGTCAAATACCCGACTCGGGAGCAGCGTAGGGGTAGTTTGGGAATACTATAATGTGTTCGGGAATTATTGAGTAGCGGGTAGTAATTTGGTAATGATTGGGATATGTTGGGATTAAATAGAGATTTATAGGAACACTCGGGGATTTAACGGGATTTGATAAATGACTAAATTGCCATTGGTGTTACTTAAGGGTTAAGGATAGGTTTAAGGAGCAAAAGCGTAATTTGGCTTTAAGGATGGATAAATTTGGCTGAGGAGAAGTCACTCACATTTTCTTCCCTTAGGCATATATCTGATTTTCTGTTGGAAGTCTATAGAAACCAGAAGCTAGGAAAGGAAGGAGAAGAAAGATGATCTTCTTTGGGATCAAGGGAAGAATTCAAAGCTGGAACTTTAGGGGCTAGAAGCTTGGAACTTAGGGGATTAATTCAAAGACTTATTCAGGTTCATGGTAAGCTTTTAAACCTATTGATCAACTGAAATTATGCTGGTATTGATTGCTAAAACTTAAGCATGCATGCTTTGATTTTTAGAATTGGCTTTGAATGTTTAATGGGTGTAGGAAGTCGTTTAAGAGTTTGTTGGGATGTTTAGGTTGTATGGATATGAATTCTAGACTTAATTCTGGGGTTGGCTGAAGTTTAGGATGTGAGAAATGGGATTAAGCTTGAAGAAAAACTTGAGAGAAAAGCTATTTTTCTGGATTTGCAAGACGAGTCGCAGCCCTTGAAGGGGCATGCCATGGCCCGTGTGTGCGTGAGGTCTGGGGAGGCCTCTAATCTTGAGGCGTGCCGCAGCACTGGGCTAAGCATGCCGCCGCCCATGTCTCCTTCCAGGGAGGAATTTTGCCTCTTTTTTGCGGCATGTCGCGACCCTTTAGGGGTTGGGCCACGACCTTAGTTCAAAATGTTGGTTGTTTTGTAGCTTTTTCGCTTGGGAACCCAATAGTTAAGCCTCGGGATGGATTTTATCACCCGGATTGATAGAATCCAAGGTTCCAAAAACTAGAGTTGTAGCCCAAAGTTATTTAATGGATTAGAACTTGATGGATGGATGTTGTTGATGCATTGTGACTAGGTCTTCAACGAGGCTCAGACTAGGGGACTGTGCTCGGGACATCGGTGCTTAGAAAGCTCGGGACACAAGAAAACTATTGTACCCGTAGAGCAGGGCGAGGCCCTATAGTTTGTGTTGCAGGGCACGACCCTATATGATTGTGTTGCAGGGCATAGCCCCCATTGATTATGTTTATACGCATTTTAGTATTTGTTTAATTATGCTATGTGTGCATATATGCGAATGAACGGCAAGATCCGAGAACATCGAAGGCCGAGAACGGCGAGGGCTGGGAATGGCGAAGGCCGAGAACCGCAAGGTCGAGCATGGCAAGGGGCTGGGAGCAACGTTAAGCACACGGAGTGCGAGTTTCCAGGGTGAGACCCTATAGAGTACCTGGGATATCCTCACGGTGTAGACTGCAAACCCAGGGCCTGGTACGGCATGGCCGTATGTGTTTAGCCTGTTGGCGGTTTTGTTTTGTGCTAAATGATGGTTATGCATGTGTTATTTGCTTGTGTGGAGTTTTCTTGCTGGGCTGCGGCTCACGAGTGCTCTATGTTGCAAGTAAGGGCAAGGGGAAAGTCGACCAACCATGAGTACAGAGAGTGTGAAGCGACACGTACATGTTTGGTCTGCCTGGCTACCACGGCCAGTGGTATTTTCGGGAGATGTTTGTATTTTACTTAATTTTGTCGTTTAGTGGACTTTAATCATATTTTGGAGATATAAATATTTCTAAACAGTATTTTGGGATCCCGAATGTATATCGCTTTATAATTTTCAATGGACGATTATATTTTCAAATTCTATAAATTTTATTACGGTTTAGCTACACTTTTAAAGTAAAACCACGATTAGCGAGTTAATTGCACGCTTTAAACTCACTTAGTAATGGCTCTAAGGAAGTAGGGCATTACAGCAACCAAAGCTTTCCTACTCATGGCTGGTCAAGCTTTCCCTTCACCTTACCTGCACCACAAAACACCCGTGAGCCAAGGCTCAGCAAGAAAACTATACAAGTGCATAAATAGAACAATACAGATTCCCAGATATTTATCTAGCATGTCCAGCAATAATAACCTACACAAATTGAATTACAAAAAAATGGTCAATGGACCAATTGGGGGCCGCTGTCCTAAACGGTTGACCATAGAGCCAACCCCAAGGCCTATGACCTAGCTATGTGACCATAAAGTCACCTCGGGCCCTTGCCCTTAGCTATGAGTAATTGGCCATAGAGCTAGCCCAACACCTTTGGTTTTCCAAAGACAACAGGGTCGGCCAACGTAATAGTACGAGCACATGTGTATGCGTAGCCATACTCACAATACTAATCATACTTATTTAACACGGCCTCAGGCCCTAACCACCGAATTCATGCAACAAAGATGAAACACTTAAGCAGGTATAGAATATTCAAGTAGGATCAATCAACATGTGAAACAATAGCTAAAACATAAACATTCTCAGGGGCCCAAGCCCTAATCATAATTATTAATAATATTTAGGCCAAGCCCTGATCACATATAACACGTATTGGGTGATTTTTTTTTACCTTAGGTCCGAGTATAGCGTAAAATAAGGACGACCCTCAAGCACGATCCTGGTTCTGAGAACCTAGTGATAACCTAGTCACAACCATAATATAGGATTCCATCTATAACAAGAAATAAAGGCTTCTAGACCGAGTCCTAACCTCCGGGGCCTCAAATTTCACTAGACCGGGTAGTGGAATCGATCCCGAGCCCTAAGGAAAAGGTTCTCATCCTTAAAAGCTCACCAAGGCCAAATATGCCCAGGCAGGCCTTGACTTGGCCAAGAGGGTCGTGACGCACCTCCCAGAAAGAGGCCTCCCTGGGCCCTAGGTTTAACTAGGTCGCGATCCCTCAAGAACAGAGCTATGACTTGGCCCTGCGAACCCAGATTTTCTTCAATTTTCAACAACCGAATTCAACCCAAACTATCCCAATTTCACCCCAAAACTTTAATTCAATCACCACAATAGTTCTAACATCTTTCCAGCAACAAAACCCAACAAAAATCTAATTACTAAACTCATCAAAACACCAATTTCAATTCTTGAGCTTGAAGGTTCAAGAACACCTCAAAACAGCTGTAAATTCATACATAAATCAATTAAACAAAAGGATTAGATTGTTACCTTAGCTGTGAATGATGATATCCTAACCACAAGCTTTCCAAATCCCAATCCCAAGCCTTCAATTCTTTGGTTTCTAGCCAAAATCCTTCTCAATTCTTTAAAGACTAGCATAGGGAAGCTTAGAGAGAAAGAGAGTGAGGTGAGGGAGTGAGTCGGTTCAGTGAGGAGTGTTTTTGTGTTTGTCTTTTGTTTCCTTGGGGCTTAAGTGACTTAAGCTAACCATCAGGCTCGGGGTACCAAAACTGTCCTCGAGGGCAAAATGGTCAAATTCCCCGATATTCCCTCCTAAACTCACTAACTCCAAATATATCCCCAAATATTAAATCCCATTACCGGATAACCCAATTAAATGCCAAATACCCAAAATACCCCTTAACTCGCCCCGACTCAAGTATTGGGTCCTGTTGTGACTTTCCCGCTAACTTGCTCACTAGGATCGTCTCGTACCAAGTAACTCAAATAAACCCACATAATAATGGGGTCTCACACATATATTACATATATGCACATATATATATACAATTATGCCCATAACGGGCCAAGTTACAAAAGTAGCCCTTCTAATAAGAAACGGGCCCACATGAATATTTAATACCCCTAAACATGCACCACTAGCTATATTATCATATAAGTCACATAATCACAAACGAATATATTAAATAAATATATAACTCCATATATTGCCATCCTGGCCCCCTAATCAAGGCCCTAAGCCTTATTAGGTAATTTTGGGACGTTAAAGTAACTTAGTGCTCCGAAGGGTGTTTTCCGCAAATAGAGATCCTAAAGATGGTGTATTGGAACCGAACTAGGAAGGACCATACTAGATCGTGGAAATCTTGCGTGAAGGAACCTTCAAACTAGCTCGATTAAGTAGAGAGTTGGTTTCACGGACCTAGAATACTCTACATCTTAAAAAATACTATTAGTAATTTTTCCATGTAAGGCTTATTTAAAGTCGTTATATTTTAATAACACTTTATTGCTATGTCATTTAAATGTAAAATCAATATTTTATCTTATTCATGTGATGTATCACGTGCTCATTTTGTAAAAGTGACCTAGAATATTCATAATTCTGATTATTAAAATTTTTTGTATGTTGTTGTTCTGTTGTTTCATAATAAGAATAAAAACAACAACGGGCCCACCACGCACAAGTTTTCACTGCATACTTTGATTGGTTTTCCAAGACTTGGAGGCTTGAAGGATTTTTGAGGATTTTAGACTAAGGAATTAAAGGATTGGAGGCTTCAGGTGTTTGGGAATGGGCTCAGGTCAAAACTATCTCAGAGTTACGAATTCTGTATTGAATTTTCTATGTATTTTGCTGCAATTTTTGGTATGATGGCCTAGGTTCAAGTTTGGTTGAATTTAAGTGTTGAACTTAGGTTGTGATAAGGTTTTGTTCAGTTTTGTAGTTTGAATATGAATCCTTGGCTGACTTATAGGATTAAGGCTCAAAATTGGTGTGTTTCAGGAGGTTAGCTCGTAAAATGCATGGGGAATTCTGGGTTTTGGGGCTCCAGTCGCAGCCCTTTTCATCAGGTACCGAGACCCACTTGAACGAAGAGGCTTGGGGTCCTCGGAAATTTTCCCAGGCGCCACGACGTAGGGTATAGCGCATCGCAGCCCACGTCCTTTTGCAGAGAAGGCTTGGCCCTCTAACTTCACTGCACCACGGCCCACGTCCTTTAGCAGAGAAGGCTTGGCCCTCTAACTTGACTGCACCACGGCCCACGTCCTTTAGCAGAGAAGGCTTGGCCCTCTAACTTGAGCGCACCGCGGCCCTTAAGGGTTGGGCCGCAGCTTAATTGTTAAATAATGTCTGTTTGAGGGTTTTATGCTCGGGAACCCAAATGTTAAGGGTTGGGAAGGATTTTACTACCTGGTTTAGTAGAATCCAAGGTCCCATAGCCTACATTAATATTCCGAAGTTCTTATTTGGTTTAGGGCTTGATGGATGCTTATTGCGAATGCATTGTGACTAGGTTTTTAGCAAAGCTCGGGTTAAGGGATTATCCTTGGGATTGCGGTAGTCAATTGGCAAGGGATACAAGTAAGAAAATTATTGTACTCGTAGAGTAGGGAATGGCCCTGCTGTTTGTGTTTCAGGGGCTGGACCTATTATTTATGTTTACTATATTTGTGAATATCTGTTAATATTATGATGTGTTATGCCTGTTTATGAATGAACGGCGAAGGCTGGCAACGGCAAAGGACGAGAACAGCGAAGGCCGGGAATGGTGAAGTTCGAGAATGGCAAGAAGCTAGGTACGATAAGGGGCCAGGATTGGCGTTTAGCACACTGAGTGTATGACATTAGGGCGTGACCCTCCAAGGGTGTTGTATCCACCCGCTCAGTGAAGACCTTGAACCTAGGGCCTAATAAAGCTTCTGGGATGGCGAAGGCCGCTACGTGTTTAGTCTATCGACTGTTTTGATGTATATTATGGACTTATATATGTGAATTGTTATGCGTTGAGGTTTCTTGCGGGGCTTCGGATCACAGGTGCTCTATGGTGCAAGTAAGGGCTAAGGAAAGGTCGACTAACAATAAGTACGGAGAGCATGGAGCGACGTGTACATGTTCGGCCTAACTGGCTGCTATGGCCAGGGTTATTTTGGTAAAAAATATTGTAATGGTTGTTTTCCTCACCTAGATCGACCATATTTATATTTTTTAATTGTAATACATTTTCTAAACAGTATTTTTGGATCCCAACTTTATAACTTTGTTATGATTTCAATGAATGTCCAAATCTTTATCATTAATGTCGTTAAACAAGTTTTATTTCAATTTAGTCACACTTTTAACCTATAACCTCCATTAGCGAGCTAATGGCACATTTATAACTCACATAGTAATGACTCTAAGGTAGTAGGGCGTTACAACCTCCGAAAGAGCTTCACTTGACTTAAGGGAGAAACTTAACAAGAGAGTGTTTGAAGTAAAAACCACACTCCTGCAGCTCCCCCGAGGGACACAACCAAAGCAAGGGTTCACCTTGAGAACCCACGAGACTCCTTAAACAAAATGAGAAGGGAACTAGACACCAAAATGCATAGCATTCAAAGCAAGATAGTCACTGCACCTAGGGGCCAAAGAGGTGACGATGAGTTCCACCATGAGTCACCTTTCACAAGGGAGATCTAGGTTGAGCATCTCACCACTAACTTTAAAGAGCCTCGCATGACTCCGTACAAGGGCATTACAGACCCAAAGTATCACTTAGATGCCTTCAACGACTTGATGAAGTTAAGGTGTGTCAACAACATGGCAAGGTGCCCTTGCTTCGCCATTACACTCAAAGGAGCTGCGTACAAGTGGTTTAAGAGGTTAAGGCCAGGAACATTCAAGTCATGGCAGCATTTCTCTAGCGAATTTCTTCAGCAACACCACGCGGTCCGTGATTATGTTATGCTAAGTACCAGCCTTGCTAACATAAAACAAGGTGAGAACAAAAGCCTGAAGCGCTATATCCATATATTCAATATGGAAGAAACTAAGATGGGAAGTTCAACTAAAGCGGAGCTCAAGATGGAGATCACAACCGGAGTTCATCTAGGAAGCAAGTTATGGGACAACATGCTCAAGAGGGAGGTTACAAACTTAAACGACTTCTTTGAAAAAGCACAAAGGTATATACATGTGGAAGAGGATCATGAGAACTTGCATGCTAGGTAAAGCAAACCTTCCTTGAGTCCCCCTTCTACCAATACATCTGAAGACTCCACGTAAAAGAGATAATTGTGATAGAGAAGTCACTGATCAAGTTGAAGATTGGTAGAGGGCTACAAGAAGGCTTCAAGAAGAAGTTAGTGTGATTCATCAAGGATAACCTTCGATAAGACTCCCTTTATTTGTGTCGCTTGGGAACCAAAGAAGTCACCTCAATTGGCTCCCACAAAGTAGTGGTAGTAGTTTTTCTTTATTTGAGTTATGCCTCGAAAGGAATCAAAAGTTTCACCATAGTTGCCCCCCCCCTGTAGATGTAATTTATCTTGATAAGATCAAAAGAGGTCACCAAGCTATATCCTGGATTTAATATGACAATGACAATGTGCTAACCATTACTAATGTCAAGCACCTATCTTATATATTACATCTCTCATCTCCAAGGACACTTATGTGACACACATACTGCCATTGTCAATTGGAATTGTTAGAGTGTATTGGAAAGAATGAAAAACAAAGTGTTTAGTGAAATAGATTCTATCAACCACACACGAGGTATTATAACCAACCTAAACAGGTGCTTGACCATATGCAAAACAGGTGCTTGGCCTCGTGATATATATATAAATATACTTATGATATATATATGTTTGAGCGATGAACCATATAAGACAACATTTGAATCTATATGGAGTAGCTACCCTTACAAAGTCTAAGAAAGTCAAAAGATCCCTCAAAAGTGACTTTCACAAAAGCATACCCACCCTACAAAAGGACCACGTCGTAGAAGACAAAAGGGGAGTCCAAGGATATACCTAAGTCTAAATCGACCAAGTCACCTTACCAAGGGATAAAGGGCCTAAAAGGAGGTATTTGCAAAAAACTCCCACACAATCAATAAAAGAGACTTGAAAATAGGCGTTTGCGTGGCCTCCCAAGTTCCATCTCCCTATAATGGTCACAACCCAAGGGGAGACCACATCAAGGACCAAAAAGGGTCCTCATAATAATCCTAGGTTGACAAAAGTCACCTAGCCCAAAAAAGGGTCTCAAAGAAGACGCATGCGAAAAGGGTCTCAAAGAAGACGCTTGCAAAAAGGGTCTCAAAGAAGACCCTTGCAAAAATAGTACCATGCATAATGACGAGAAGGTCATTTCTCAATCAAAAATAAAAATTCAAAAGAACGTGCATGATGAATATTAAAAAAGAAGAAGATGAGAGATACCCAACGGCTCCACACATCCTTAAAATAAAAAAATGTGCATACATAAGAGGAGCTCAAACGCTCCTCCAATGAGCACGAAACAAAAACAAGACACAAAGTGTGTTTCTTCAACGAGCAAGTACTGGTAGACTTTACGATTAAGTCGACTTGTTGCTATGACAGTGAAGAAGAGGCCAACTAGAGAATGAACCACAAGAAGGAATTGTTAAAGCACTCTTCACTCTAAAATCTGACAAGCGTTGGATACTCACAAACCACCCAGGGAAACATCTTAAGAGTATCACACGAGGGCTCACCTTGTCTAAACAATACTTCTTCGGCCTCTCCGGGTAGTGTGCCTCAAACTTCTTCGTGCAACCCGATGTTCTGTAAACCAATGACATTCGTGGGATCTGTACAAAGGAATGATTGACATTAATTAAACTTCAAATGAGTCCAGAGGACCACCACTCATGGAATATGCTTTTCCATATCTCATAAATAGAGAAACGCATTTGCACCTTGCATGTCATAAAGATGGCACATAAAAAAGAGTAGACAAGAATGCCGAAAGGCCTCCTTATGGATTGGAGGCAAGTGTGGATGCCGAAATTTCTCCAAGGAAAAAAGGTTCGGTCTCTGATTGAAATAAATGGCTAAGGGTCACTAAGTCATTCGACAGGCTCGTGCCTATAGGTCTCATGAGACTACAATTTAGGCAGCACTCCCAAGTGCCCCACAAGGTCTCTGCCTCGCCAAAGACCCAAGCGCGCCCAAGAGGGGTGTGTCTTGCGAAGCCTATATATCATGCAACCGAAGAAGCCTGGTCCCTAGGAGGGACATGCCTCACGCACCCGAAGTGTCTCACGCCACCACAGGAGCTTTGTGCCAAAGGTTCCAGGTAAGAGCATCATGAGCCTCACGCCAAAGGTGCCTCACAGAAGAATCAGGAGCCTCGCACCCCATCTAACTCATGGGTGCATCATGCACCTCACGCTTCAACCACCACGCAAGTGCATCACGCTCCTCCAACCACAAGTGCATGAGACACCTCGCGCACTAGCTGCCTCGTAGGTGCATCAGCCACCTCGCGCCACAGGTCCATAAGCGGCCTTGCGGCCCAGCTGCCTCGTATGTGCATCAGGCACCTCGTAGGTGCATTAACCACCTTGCAGGTGCATCAGGGGCCTTGTGCAGCAGGGCCTCGTAGTTGCATCAGGCGCCTCACTCCCCAGCTACCTCATAGATGCATGAGGCACCTCGTGCCATAAATGCCTCACAGGTGCATTAGGAACCTCACACGAGACACCTTTCCTTGCCTCTAAGCATCCATGTGAGATGCCATCTCGATAGCCTCATCACATGCATCACCCTCACCTTTGAAGAGGCCGTTCCTCACCTTCTCAGGTAGGTGCTCCAAGGTAAATTTTACAAGACACAAAGTCTTGAACTCCATGAATATATGTAAGAGGAGGACTAACTAACAACGAGGCACGCCCAAGGTAAATTTTATAAGACAAAAAAGGCCAACCAAGTATGTCATTCAAGATATTCCACAAGAGACAAGAAGTATGATCAAGGTACCCCTAGGTAGGTACGTATAGATCTACAAGGATCAAGGCATAGACCTAAGACCTGTACCCGACATGTAGTGGTTGTTAGGGATAGTACGGGGAGTGGTAACACCTCTTCCATGCCTCTGACATGCACAAGAGCCGACCACAACTCTCCCAACACCACTACCATCTACACAACAACCACCTACAACATGTCAGTGTGCTATTATGTCCCCCTTGGACCACTTTGTACTAAGAGCCATTAGAGCTCACCTATAAATATGACCTAAGTTCATCATTGAGGGGGGTCAGAAAATTGGGCATTGTAACCAAAGACTATTGAGTAATACAAATATTCTCCCCATGTTTACTCTACAACTTGATTCTAAGTTCATATAGCTATCCTAAGTTCTTATAAGCTTTTTTACCACTCTTCATTTACTCTTAAGCTCATAAGTTTTCCGATCTAACATGGTCGACGAGTTCTTACCATCAACAACTATTTTATTTTTTCTATAAGTATTAAATGAATATTAATGAAAGATTCATATTTGCATTGACTTTTACAATTATTCATTGGAGCATTAGTTATTAAATTTGTGCCAAATATATCTTTTATTGATTTTTGTGTCAAATATAGCACAATATTTGCATCTCCCATTAGAGATGGCGCTTGGAATAGTAATATAATAGAATAAAAGTAATAAAGAGAATTGATTATCATGTTTGATTTAATTTTAGAATCATAACTATTTTGTTTGGTTTGGTATGGAAATGAAATGAGATAAGTATTGTATTGATAAAAATATCCCTATCTTAATTTTTCGGGGTTTTTCTTAAATACATTGTTGATGGAGTTTTTCGCCAATAGTGGATTAGGGAATTCTAAAATAGAGACATTAGGATTTTGCTAAACCGTAATTGGACAAGAAATATCAAGAACCCTCACACAGCTTTTACATGGTTCAGTGGTTAAAATCCACCTAGTCCCTGAGTCACTCTAATTAATCTGTTTGTTTCTCACTGTAAAATTGTATGTGACAATTTCACCAGAGTTTCAGTGTAAATATTGACCCCCCTCTCTATCCATTATCCTGTATATTTATAGGGTTTTCTTCTTGGATAATTTTTGGTAAACATGCATAAATATGGTAACATACATTTTTGGGTAATATCTCATTTACATAAATACATTAATGAATATTGATTCCATGCCTACAATATCTGGTAAAAAATACACAATAATATCTGAGCATCAACGAGCATTTAAGGAATCTCTGAGTCTTCTGGGATCCTTCACTATGTGCAGAGTCCCAGAACTTTACTTAGCTAGTTAGATAGTAGTAGTAGTAGTAGTAGTAGTAGCTAGTAGTAGTTATAGTATGTTAGTTACAGTGGTTTTTGGTTCAAGCCGGGACTTAGTTTAACCCTCGTAGCAACACTTATAGATTTTATAAGTTTAACCTATAGTTTAAGAATATTAATTATAACATAAGGTTTGATTAAGATAGTTGATTATAAAGATGTCATTTATTATACTATAAGGTTTAGATAGAATTAATAAGATCATGACACTTGCTGTGTGCATGTTAATTTAAGGATTTAATTATAGTTTAAATCAAAGAAAGTTCTAGAAATTCTAGAATCTTCCAAGACCATTAAGAGCATGACACTTGTCACAATCTTGTTTATTTGAGGATTTTAGCATTTTAAGTGGATAATTCATTAATAGAAGTTTCTAGAAGCTCTAGACCCTTCAAGAACTTGCTGGAATCACGTATTACTTAGTCAAACCTGATTAATCAATTCAAATTATGCTAAAATAGTGCAATTACGTGTTTAATATATTCACGTATGCTAATATATCACAACATAGGGGCCGATATATCGTGTTTGCACGTCGACTTTGCATGAACGATCGAGCCAGCCTCGGGAATACTGGGAGAGGCGATATATTGCCTATATGGGGCAATATATCTGCCCCACCTGTGTATTTTTTAAAGTTCAGTTTTCAGTTTTAAGAATAGCCGTAACCTCTTGACTTGCCTCTGAACATTTTTCACCAAGTCTTAAGCACCTGTCTAACGAATGTTCAAATATTTTTCAATTAATATTTATTATTTTATTCAAGCTAAAAGGAGGTTGTTTCACTCCTTGAACGCTAAAAATAAGACCTAGTACCCAGCCATTTTTCTAATTCTTCAACCTGTGTTCAGAGCCTTCAAGCTGCTAGGGTTACTATAGAGTGATAAACACTTGGGTTGGGATAAAAGCTTTATCATCCTAAGCTTTATAAACACTTGGGAAGTGTAACACCTTACTGCCTTAGATTCGTTACTAAGTGAGTTTAAAATGTGCATTTAACTTGCTAATCAACCATTTAGCTCAAAAGTGTAACTAAACTGTATTAAAATCACATAATTTGAAAATGTAATCATTCATTGAAAATTATAAGTGCTTTACATTAGGGATCCCCAAAATACTGTTTATAAATGTTTCCAACTCAAAATATGTTTATAGTCGACTACACGATAAAACAAGATTTTGTACAGAGCATCTCCAAAAAATACCCCTGGCTGTGACAGACAGGCAGACCAGACATGTACGCGTCGCCTCATGCTCTCCATAATCATAGTTGTTCGTCCTTCCCCTTGTCCTTACCTGCACCACAGAGCACCCGTGAGCCAAAGCCCAGCAAGAAAACTCTACACAAATAGGTAACGTGTGTATATCAATCTCTAAGCACAAAACAAATCTGCCAATAGGCTAAACACATACGGCTGTGCCGTCCCAGGCGCTTTACCAGGCCCTGGGTTCATGGTCTACACCATAAGGATATCCCAGGTATCCTTTAGGGTCCTACCCTGGCAACTCGCCCTGCGCGTGCTAAACGTTGCTCTTGGCCCCCTTTTCGTTCTTGGCCTTCGCCGTTCCCGACCCTTGCTGTTCATTCACATACATGCATACATAGCATAATTAATTAAACACTTAAACACATATTAACATAATCAATGGGCTATGCCCTGCACATAATCATATAGGGTCGTGCCCTGCAACACAACTATGGGGCCTCACCCTGCTCTATGGATACAACGGTTTTCTTACCTGTGTCCCGAGCTTCTTGAGCATTGAATCTCGAGCACGGTCCCCAAACCCGAGCCTCGCTGGAAACCTAGTCTGTAACGACCTGAATTTACTAATAAGGCTTGGAGCCTTGATTAGTGTGCCTGGAGGGCAATAATTGTTATATTGCATTAATTTATGTGAATTTAATGAATATGTGATTAGTATGCATGTTTAGGTGAAATAAATATGCATGTGGACCCCGTTTGTATGATAGAGGTAAATTGGCAATTTTAGCCCGCTGTGGGCATCTATGTGATAATTGTATAATGTGATTTGTACCACGTGAAGGTGGTGTTATTATTGTGATGCACATGCCGAGACGGTCCTAGAGAGCTAGTTAACTCAAATGTCACAACGGCATTTTTATACCCGGCTCGGAGGGAGCCTAGGGGTATTTTAAGGATTTTGTAATTGGGTTCTTGTGAGTTAATGGTAATTGGCGATTTGGTAAATTGTGTTACTGAAAGTAACCGTTGAGAGTAACAAGTTTGGTTAAAAGAAGTGGTAGAATTGCAAGAAAGTAGGAATGACAAAAAGGCCCTTGAGGTTTAGCTAGAGAGGGAAATTTAAGGAAAGGTAAGTTGGTCATTTGGCTGGGAATTAGATATGTTGCAGCTGGGTAAAGGGGGTACACGGTTTGGGCTTGGTCATATTTTGGTTTTGCTAAAGAATAGAGAGAAGAAAATCTAGAGGAAAAGCTAGGGCAAGAAGAAAAAGAAGAGGAGTTGAAGGAGCTGAATTTTGGAGACTTAGGAGATGAATCAAGGAAGCTTAGGGATGGATTCTTCATTCAAGGTAAGGATTCTATGTAAATTTAAGGCTTATTTCTGTTTTTAGTTTAAGAAATTTAAGCATGGTTTAAGTTTTGAGCTATGGGTTTAAATTTTCTGAAGTTGAAATCAAAGGTGTGGATTTTTTAGTGTGATTGTGTTTTTGATCTTGATACTAGTGTTTATGGGTTGTTAGATGGTTCATTTGAAGTTTTAAATTGATTTTGGGGTTTAGGTAATTGTTTGGGATGATTTGGAGGGGTTTTAGCTCGGGAAAAATGCAAGAGAAAACCCAGAAATCTGGGTTCGCGTAGGAGCGCCGCGGTCCTGTTCTTGGGCGCCGAGGCGCGAGGTTGCATCAGGATTTGGGACTAGACGCTGGGCGCCGCGGCCCTTGAGGGGAGTGCCGCGGCCCTAGGCCACTTTGACAGGCAAAAATTTGGGTTTTTCGGGCTTTTGCCCGGGGACTCGGGGGATGGTTCCAATGTATTGTTTTAAGGAATTAGAGGTCCCGAGAGTGCGGGATTGGTCCCGGGAAGTGGTTTTGGGTTGGTTAGTATTAAAAAGTGTTTTATGTGTGTTGTGACTAGGATTTCGGAGAGGCTCGTGCTAGAGGACCGTGCTTGTGGCCTTGGTGCATCGGAAAGCTCGGGATACAGGTAAGAAAACTGTAGCACTCGAGAACAGGGCATGGGCCCATAGTGTTATTGCAGGGCATGGCCCTAGATTGTATTATGTGCTAATGTATAACCTTAAATGAATTATTATATGTTGAATGATTATTTCGAAATGTATTATATGTGTGATTATAGTGTAATGAACGGCTAAGGCCGAGAGCGGCAAGGCCGAGAACGGCAATGGAGCCGAGAACGGCGAAGGGCCGAGAACGGCAGCGAGGCCGGAAGTAACACTTAGCACATGAGATGCTTACAGTCAGGGTAGGACCCAATGGATACATGAGATATCCTTAAGGTGAGAATCGAGACCCCAGGCTTTGGTAAGGCTTCTGCGACGGCATGGCCGTGTTTGCTTAGTCTGATGGATGACCTGTTTATCTGTGGACTGTCTGGTATGTTAACTGTATAATTTGCATATGTTATGAACTGTATGAGTTTTCTTGCTGAGCTTTGGCTCACGGGTGCTCTGTGTTGCAGGAAAGGGCAAGGATTGAGTCAACCAGCCATGAGTACGGAGAGCATGAAGCGACGCGTACATGTTTGACCTGCCCGACTGCTTTGGTTGGGGGTATTTTCGAGAAATGGATGTAATAATCCGTGATTTTAATAACTAATCAACTGTAAACTTATTTTAAGTTGTAAATAGTTTTCAAACCTTATTTTGGGATCCCATATGTTATATACTTGAAGTTTTCAATAAAGTAAAGCATTTTCTAAAGATTATAGCCTTAACTTTTGCTTAGTCACACTTTGGTTTTAAAAAACCTCGGTTAACGAGTTCTTTGCACAAGGTTTCTTTTAAAACTCACTTGGTAACGGCTCTAAGGGAGTAGGGCGTTACATAGTCACAAGTCATACATAGCACTCTCATTACTAACCAATTCATAATCATCTCCCGGAACCAATCCCAAGCTCTCGGGACCCCCCGTTTCCCCACACATGGTAGTGGAAGTGTCCCCCGAGCCCCCTGAGCCAAAACCCTAAAAACACATTTTCCCCTACCCTGAAATTGGCCTAGCACCGCGGCACAACCCTATGGGGGCCGCGATGCCCAGAGTGGTGTGTTCCTTCTGATTCAGCCTAGCACCGCGGCGCGGAAGAATAGGGTCATGACGTTCATACGCGAACCCAGAAAACTAGGTTTTTTCCCAACATTTTCCCGAGCCAAAACTCTTCCAAATCAACCCTAAGGTACTTCCAAGTCCCAAATCAACTTAAAACCCCAAATAGACAGTATGGCAACTCAGAAACAACAAAAATCAAGCTCAAATACCCTATCATACCCATAAATCACCTTGTGGTTTAAAACTTTATCAAACTTAAACCACAATTCAAAAAACTTAAACCATTTCAGAATATAAACCTCAGAAATGCATGAAGTTCTTACCTTAAACAAGAACTCGACCTTGAGCTTCCTCCAAATCCAACTCCTAGCTAAACCCCTTTGATTCCTAAGTTGAATTCTCATAAACAACAAGCCACAAATCCAGCTTTCAACTTTCATTCTTAAACTCTCAAGAAAAAACTTGGAAACTTAAAGAAAAACAGGGATGAATTCCTTACCTCTATGTTAAAGACACCCTTGAGCTAATTCCCCTAGCCACAGCAAGCAAAATCCTTCGATTCCTTAGTCTAAAATCCTCAAGACTCTTCAAGCTCTCAACTATCAAGGAGAGGGAAAGAGGGAACCGAATGTGAGAGAGAGGGCTGAGAAATTCTGTTCTTTTCCTTTCCTCTGCCTTTGCCAAAATTTTCTAGTATTTCCCAGCCCTTTACTAAATATAACCAGCTGCCAAAATGACCTAATTACCCCTTAAGCTAACCTAAATCCTCATATAACGCATCCCACTAAGTCCTCGACTATGCTTAAAATTCCCGTTTAATCCAAACACATCTAAACCATTACTGAATTACTAACTGTTGCTCAATAATTCCCGATAACATTCTAACATTCCCAAAATACCCATAAGCTTCTCCCGAGCTGGGTATTTGATCTCGTTGTGACTTTCTAGCAAAACAACTCTCCAGGACCGTCTCGGATCGTGCACCACAATTATATCACCACTTACACGTGGTATCAATCACAATACACATATATACAACATTTATGCCCTCAACGGGCTAAAATTACAAATATGCCCCTAACAGCCAAATGGGGCCCACATGCATATTTAATCACCTAAACATGCACTTCTAATCACATATTCATTAAATTCACTTATTAATACAATATATCAATTATTGCCCTCCAGGCACGCTAATCAAGGCCCCAAGCCTTATTAGAAAATTTGGGACACTATAAGAATTGAGATATAGAGTGTGTTTTCAATATCGAGGTGTAGATTGGTTCTAGTACATCCAAAGGTATTCTTATTCATAAGTTCATTTCTGTATGGTTCTTTAGTTTTTTTACTCAAGTCCTAACTCGTTGTTTTCGATTCTTGGTTAGGTATTTAAGTTCCTTAAACTTAAGGTTTCTTTTCGGTAAGCTTCTTCTTGGTGGTTTATTTCTCTTATTTATCATCGCTTATTTTTAGAAATACTCACCATTCTTATTGTTGGTTTTAGGAGTGTTCCAAATCTCGTCCCTGTTCTCAAATATCCCGGTGTTGGTAAGGAAAATAGGATAGTTTTTGTATGCTTATATGTTATGATATGTTTACGTTATAATATGATATGTTATGATATATATGAATATGTTTTTTAGACTTTGGGGCTCACAATTGCTTAGCTAGAAAACCTCAATGTATTTTGAGGCTCATAGTTGCTTAGCTAGCAAACCCCGATGTTTTTATATTACTTGGGGCTCATAGTTTCTTAGCTAGCAAACCTCAATGTATTTTGAGGCTCATAGTTGCTTAGCTAGCAAACCCCAATGCTTACCATGTACATGGGTTAGAGTTGTAATATATGTTTTTTATATAGTCTTATGTTTATGTTTTATGATTGATTAGTAGATTTTCCTTGTTGGGCATTAGGCTCACTCCTTTATTTTTTAATGTGATGCAGGAAGGATTCTTGGTAGCTTGGCTTGTGTATTAAGGATGAAGGGATTCGGTGGACTGTGTGATGATTCAAGGACGACGTTATTTTCTTTAGTCTCTTTAAATTATGTTTTTATATGTATTTTTCACATCTAGTTTTGTAAGCAACTTCATTGAATTCAGAGTTATGTTTTATCCCATATCACTCATTTATGTATTTCAATATTTACTTTGGAGTTTTTTAATAAATTTATGAATATTCCTTATGTATGTTTTATATAAATTAGTAGCTATGTCTAGTAGTTTTAGTGGTCCAAGGTCTTAGAAATAGTTGGGTCATTACACTATGCGTCATGACCAGGCTTCCGCGAGCTAAACACTTCCTTAGATCTAGTTGTCGAAGGACATGCCTGAACTAACGCAGGTCACGTTCAGAGTTTAACGAAGGTGATCTAGCTCTCGCGCATCTTGAACTAAGGTTTTGTTGCAAGAGGCGATCTGGAGAATATTTGTTGCTGTAAGCTGTCAAGTTTTACTTGAACTGTTTACTCCAGAGCTAGTTAGATGCTCTATCTATACGCTTTCTTCATACACTTGTCTTCCAGCTGTACCCCATGCTATGTAATTCAACTCGTATTTTTTGGGGTACAACATTTGCCCACCAAGTTTCTGCTCGTGCATGATGTCACTTCTGACATGCATAGTAGGGGCTTTTCGACTTCTGTTATGTAAAAATGTGCCTACCCACTCTCTCGAGCACATCACATGTGTCGATCTGTAATAGGTGCATGTTCGGGTTTCGAGTACTGTGAGAACTATCTTGTCAATTTTTTGCCTTTGGTTGGTTTGTTTAATCTAAGCGCTTGGATCTCGAACTGATCTAATCGTGTGGCCTAGATCGGTTCCCAAAGTTTAAGTATAAATAGGAGAACCAGTCCTGAACCTTACCACCTTTGCATTAAAAGAATTTCCTCTTTCTTCTCAAAATACATTCAGTGCTTTCTCTGTTCCCTCATTTTATAGATGCATTCAGGTTATTACCTCCAGTGTTGCTATGATTTCCTCGACTGAAAAACCACACTGTAAGTATCTTTATATCTGGTTTAAATTTTATCTTCTTATTTTTTAATAAGTTTTATGAAATTTTCCACTATACCCTCTTACTTTGTTTCTATTTGAGTTTAGTGTGGGTCTTTATTAGGCCAAAAATAATAGCATTAGATCCGATTAGAAATAATGCACAAAAAATTGGTAATTTCCTAGGTTTAAAAGAGGAACGTCTGAATAGTTGGACGTGACAATTTAGAGATTTATTTTTTTGCTTTTAGTTCTACATAGCTTAAGGGTTATAGTTTATCAAATGGTTTTGCATTAAACCGCTTTCCGAAAAGGCACTGGGTCTGACACACAAATCCCAAAATATCAGAGGTTTCTCAAGGTTATGGAGCGTGGTTTCTGACTGCTAGTGAACCCACGTATAAGCATTAGGTGAGAATCTAGCTTAGTTTAGCTCGAGTAAACCAAACTTAAAATTCCAAGTTTCCCTTCTAGTGTCACAGCGAAGTTACATCTTAAGTCGCCCCTAACAGGCCATTTTGTCTCCAGGAGAACATAATTATGGCAACCCAGTAGAAGAAAACAGTGGCGAGCTCCTCCTTCCAAAGAAAAAATAAAGATAAGGAGATTGCCTCTGAGACCCCTGTTCCCCACTTCGGCCAAGTGGTGGATAGGCAGGTCATCGTTGATCCCAACGCCTTCTTCGAAGCCGAGCATATCGAATCTCGGATAAAGACACAGTGTAAGGTGAACAAAAACTTACTGAGTCATGGGATCGAGACGGGCTCCAAAGTACTTGTTGCCTGCCTTCCGTTGGATGGAGAGCGGAGTTGTACCCCGCTCTAGGATGACTTTGGGGCTTGGAGTGGTGAGCACCTGAAGGCAAGTGCCTTTCTTCCCTTAGACCAGCACTTCATAGATTTTTTAAATTACGTGGAAGTGGCAACATTATAGTTCACCCCGAACTCTAATCGACTCCTAGCGAGATTGAAGTATTTATTTTGGACCCCAATAATATTGTGTATTTCTTTTATGTCAAGGTCAATCCAGAGTCAAAGGGTCGAGGTTATGGCTTCTACTACCTCAATTGGTTTCCCAGCACAGCCTCTATCATCGACCTTCCTAGCCTCCTGAATTACTATAAGGATAATTTTTTCATGTTAAACGAGTTTATGAACTGCTATTATCGATACATCAATCGTCCTCGTAAGTGTTTCATCTTCTTGAAATTTTCATATGAACTCTTTCTTAAGAAAATTAAAACTTATTATAATGGAGTTGTTACTTTGTGCAACTATTTATAAGAGAACAGAGCGGTCAAAGACCCTCGAAGGCAATACGAGACTTTGGCTTGTGCTCCTACCAAGGAGAAAGAGTTCTGAATGGTGGTGAATGATGCCACCATGGTGGTTCGCAAGCTAGTCTAGGAGGATTAGACTCTGCCCATCAGGGTTTGAGGCCCCCTCCCCGAGCTCCCTCATCACCAGTAACTCTTCCTAGCTACTGAAGAGGTTGATGAAGAAGAGGAGGTCATGGAGTTGGTGCGCAAAAGAAAGGTTCCTAAGGATGGACAAGTTCCTAACCAAGGCCGAGCTGAATTAAGGGTAGCAACTGGATCCTCCGACCAGAGTAACCCATATAGATAAATGAACCGAGCTGCTACCAGTTTTAGGTTAGTTTGATTCAACCCAAGGCAGCTCGTGAGTCGACAATCGGTTGATGCAGACTGATTCTAACCTTCCTTGAGTGTGTGGAAGAATTAGTGATGCGCTACAATCATAGAAACCCCAAATGTACCGTAGTGGTAGATAATACTTTACACTTTAGGTCCACTATATTTGAAGAATACGGTAACCTTTTGTCGTGGCCTTCCCTATGTCATGGGGTTTTTACCCCAGGTATTAGGCAGGTCAAGGAGAAGTCTAGTCCAAACAAGGAGCTTAAACCCCGTAGGTCTCACAATGTAATAATACTAGAGTGTCTCCCTCCTCCGATAATCCAAGAGTTAAAGGTTTTACCCAACCCAGCTCATAATCCAAAGACGATCATAGTAGTTTCCTTCTCCAGTTCAGAGGCTAGGACTCTTGTACTGTTACTATTTGCTTTTTATGTTATCTTGATTAATCATTTCTTGGATCTAACTTTTTTGCTCGCCCTTTGGCAGAAGGAGAAATGAATTTAAAGGAGGCCGTTAAGACCGAACCACATGTAAAGAGGTCGAGGGTTTCAAAGAAAATCGCTCCTGGAGCTGGAACCACCACCGGGTCTCCTGCAAAAGTCAACGGTGCTAGCTCCACCCAGCTGTAGTCATGACCCTGCTGGCTCCTCCACCAGCTCCTTGCGACCCCACTCCTATCCCACAAGTCGCCCAAACCAAAGCCCCAACAGTAACCATCCCAGCTCCCCTCATCGAGGTGGAAAAATATCTAGAGTCCATTCTCAGCTCATATTCGTAAATTGTGAGCCACATGATGAAGCACGTCAGTGTGGTCACCACCAAAGAGTTGCAGGCTATCGAGTCGCGACCATCAATGACCATCCTCGACTCTAAATTAGGGATGACTCTAATGGTAAGCACTATACTGATCTACTTCTTCCAATCCCATGCCTTCAAAAAGTAACCCTTCTTTATCCTTTGTTTGTAGTCTTGCGTGGCTCAGATCCATGGCATCGCTTGGGTCCGAGCTGAGGTTAGCGAGGCCAGGATCGCCTTGGGGAAGATGTAGGCCGCCTTGGAGGAAGCCAACGCCATGAGGGCAGCTCTGGATGAGACCAAAAATGCCATGAAGACCTTGCAAGAGAATGAGCGAGTTTCCAAAGGCCAAGCCTTGGAGGTGATTCAACAACGAGACTAGCTTCAGCTCGAGGTTAATTATCTTAAGGAGAAGCTTGCTGATGTCGACAGTCTCAAGTAGAGGCTTGTAGAGGACGAGGCCAATGCCATGGAGGATGTTTCTGAAGCAGAGAAATATTTAGAAGAAATGCTCTATCCGGTCTAAGCATATAACCAGGAAGGGGACTTCTCATTCTTTGACATGGAAGTTTGGGGGTGCTACCTTGCCAAGTTCAAGGACCGGTTATCAAAGGAGCCTGTGCACATAGCCGAGGCTTCCAGAGTTATGGCAGAGGTCAAGGAGGAAGAGGTGTCATCCCAGGCGCAAGCCATCGGAGCTTAGTGATGAATTGGCACCTCTCTTACAGATGTATATTTTTTTTTATTTTACGTCTGGAGCATTTTCTTTGTAGGAATTTTAGGCAGAGACAATTTCTAATTGAGTTATTCATATATTTGTGTTACTACATGATCATTAATTTATGATCTATTTTTGTTCCCCTTCACCTATTTTCTTGTCATGTTTATGAAACTTAAGTCCTTTTACATTTTCATAGACATAGGGGTAAACTTTAGATCGAGATGACTGCTTGATGACTCGACCAATTATTTCTGGTCAATGACCTGATTATAACCAGGAGTTTGCTTGCCTAATTGCGGTATACCTGTTAGGAATCGAGTCTCAGGCCTTGTTATATCTAGGAGTTTGCTCACCTAATAGCGTTATACCTTTTGGGAATCATGTCACGGACATGGTTATATCCAAGAGTTTGCTCGCCTAATAGCATTATACCCATTAGGAATCAAGCATCAGACCTAGTTATATCAAGGAGTTTACTTGCCTAAAAGCATTATACCTTTTAAGATTCAAACCTCGGACCTGGTTATATCCAGGAGTTTGCTCGCCTAATAGTGTTATACCTATTAGGCATCTGGCATTGAACCTAGTTATATCCAGGATTTCCTAGTTGAATTCTAGGTTTTGTTTCTTTGAATTTTCTTAAATTAGTTCGTATTCTAAATTTCTTTGAAAATTCAAACTTTAAAAAGTTGTAGAGTAATCAATTTTCAAAATTCTAAGTTTTACGAATTTGCAATTTTTATTCAAAATTTTTAAATAATTTAAAGACTCATCGAGGATTATATTCCCCCAAGCTATGACCAAGAAAACAATCCAGAAATATTATCATACAATAATATTAATCATGCAAAAAATATATATATATATATAAATATACAATATATTTATATGTAGAATATATAAACACAAAAAATCAAGAACTTATACTTTTACCTCTTCAAGCCTATCAAGTGTCCTTGAGTCTTTTTGTATTTTAAACAATCTTCCTATCCAAAGCTTTGAGCACACAAACCACAATCTGCTGAAGTGTTCTCTACACCTCAAGATGTGTGTGGGCACATAGAGAACATGGGTTTGTATTTTAGGAATCACAAGTATTTCTCAACACATGAGAACTTGGATTGTGGTCTGAGAATGGCTAGAATAAAGAAGAAGAAATAGAGAGAGTTTTTCTCTAACAAAAACCTCTAAGAACTATTTTCAATTGTGTATTGTTGTATCTGGTGTGTTTTTTCTCTTCCTCTTCTATATCATATATATAGAGATTTATATTACCTTATTATGCCACATAATAATAATATAATATAATGTAATAATGATGATAGAATTTGATGTTAGGTTAATGTCTAACTTAACATATTTGAAAAAACCATTTTCAAATTGTTAAATAATTACATATACAAAATAAAGACTATATTGATACAATATCGGTACAAGTAGTACACGCATCACACAGTACTTGGACTGTATCAGGCGTGTACTGCTATTCCCTTTTCAGGGATTTGACATTTTTCTTTTATTTTATTACTTAATTAAAATCAATCTCCACAAAATAAGGTGTTAATCTTTTTAAGGAAAAAGATGACAACCATATTTCAAAATTTAAATACTAAATTCAAAATTCAAATTAATGATCATCATTACCATCATCTTTTAAAATTCAATAAATCAAAAGCTATTTTTGACATACAAATTTTATTTTCTCCTACTCAAATAAAATAATTAATTTCAAAATTTTATTTATTTATTTATATATATATATATATGAAATTCAAAATTTTATATATTTAAATTAATAAATATATTATCAAAATTTAATAATTAATTATTCAACCTCAATTATCATATAATTGTATACTTGACCCGAAAAATAAAATTATTCTCAAATTCTCAAATTACAGTACGTTCAACTTGATATGGTGTTGATAAAGCCACCCAGGGGACCTATGGATTTATAATATCAAGCTCCAATAAATATTACATTATTCATCAAAGCTTTTTGGTTTAATAATCATATTTATTAATCTCATGATTACTCAACTAAAAATATGAGATTGAACTCTTGATAATTATAGACATATATTTACTAGGTACTTTATTAAGAATAAAGTGTCCATTGATATAATCATTACATACAATGTTAATCCTCTATTACTGGTTCATAATAAAAAGGGAATAAAATTATTGTTTTACCCTTTTTGCTATATCTTGTCCCTAGAGTGCCATTCACTTTACTAGTGAAGGTTGTGTCACAACAAGTTTGCGACGTGAGCGCTCATAACCTTTTCAGTTCGAAAAGTCAACCCAATAGGGAACCATTATTCAATCTATAAGAAGGTATAGATTCCATATCTATTAAACTATGTCCCCAACCATATACATTATTAAGTCCCCAAAATAATTGTTCTTATCCTAATCATTCTGACGAACCTTAACACATGAACCAAAGGATCATATGACATATATTGGAGTTCATAGTAACCTCATGATTAAGATCATCGTGTATATGATCATCGTTTGATGTGTTTGTTTAATACTATGAAACAATGTTTAAACAAGTATTAACAAATCACATCTGGTCTAGTTCAACATACTCTCAACATGCAAAGTACCTCCACTATAGTGTTCTACTACACTAGTACCTTGGATCTAGGTCACATGTATTCATAATAGTGGATCGTACTAGTAGTAATTAATCTAAAAAATTCCATAACTTTATTTTACTGCAAACTATTTAAGTTTATTATCTTAATCTCAATCCTCTCATACCAAATGAGATTAAGACCACATAGATAAACTTCGGAATTTTCTGATATTCACTTAATATTATCATATCAGACATATTCTATATATATAATAACAATTCAATTCAATTATTCATTTCATTTAAGACATTTGTCAGACATGCTCCCTGGGAACTTCTCGGATCTCACATTACAAATATATCACCACACTCTTGTCGTATCAAGCACATCATACAAATATATATCATGTTGATGGTAAGAAATCATCAACAAAGTTAGAATGAAAACTTTGTAAGTTAAAAGAAATAGATTCAAATCAAATGAACTACAAGGAAACTCTCTTACGATTTCCAGAACACAAAAATTTAAATGCTGAAATTTCAAAATGAAAAATAGAAAGAATGTGTACTGTCTATTCCCATTAACAAGGTGTGGTTACAAAATTCTCTCCAAAAAACCTCTCCCCATTTTCAAGAGAAGGGAGGTCATATTTATAGTAGAGCAGTATTGGCTCATTGTACATGGTGGTCCCTGGGGACACGACTCTGCAGATGCGGTCTACAAATAGTAGTGGTGCCAAGAGCGTGGTGCTCGGCTCCAGTACATGCTCAGGGTCTTTGGGCGCACCTCCACTTTAGTACTTGGATGTGCCTCCACTACTTGTTTAGTACAAGCATCACAGATTGGCTAGTGAGGACCACCCCAGGTATGTTACTCGTATGACCACTACTTGTCTAGTGTGGATATTAGAATCAGATATCCAAAATCTTAAGGGTCGTACCCCGTACATGCTTCGTGCCTGTACGATTTCTTTGAGTTATATCTAGCTTTTTACCTCCCTCCAAGGCGTCCCATTCTTTCAACCTTTAAATGATAAATTTTTCATGAGTCCTCATAGGAGATACGATCCTAAGGTGCATGGCGCAAGGTGCAGATTTGGGGCACGGTGGCATCTCGTGTGGCGCATGGATGCGCAGCACCTGGGCAAGGCAAGGTGTTGGCGCGTGGTATGGAGACACCTGGGCGAGGCGAGGTGCTGGCGTGGGACACATGTACGTGAGGCGCTGTCGTGGGTGCACGAGGTGCCTGGGTGAGGTGCTGGCATGGGCGCGCGAGGTGCCTGGGCGACGCTCTAGCATGGGCACGCGACACGGGTACGCAAGACGCCATGGTGCGACCTCCCATGGTGCAAGTCCATGCCTCGCGAGATGGATCTTCGCTGCACGTGAGATGCCATGGCGTGATCCCATGCCTCATAAGACGGAACCTTGTTGTGCGCAAGAAGACATGGTGCGAGACTCCATGGTGCGATGCAATTCCTCGCAAGATGGAGATGCACTACACGTGAGAGGCTGGTGTGTGGGAGATACCATGGTACGAGGCCATGCCTCGTGAGGCCTCGACGCTAGGTGGTCTATTATCAGCAAGGCATATTCGCCTCCTTGGGACCGTCAGTGTGAGACACGTCATTAGTTTTGAGGGGTGATCCTACCTGAGCCTGTGCATAAAGCAATGCTCTATAAGAGAGGCACATGCCTTACGAGGCCTTTGGCGCAGGGTGCAAGGTTGGTCTTGGCCATTTGCATTCCAGGCCTTTACCCTGAGGGTCACGAGTTGGGACCTTGTGCGAATTAAATTCTAATATCCACACTTTCCCCCCAGTCTATGGGAGGGTTTTTTAGGCTCTCCGGTAGACTTTCTGGTATGGTGTCTTCAAGGCATAGGTGGTGTTTGTGTGTTTCTTTACTTTTGTGGCATACAAAAACACACTTTTGGAGGTGGAGACTATTATGGGATGTTGAGAGTGAATGTGAGCCTATCATTATGCTCCGTAGATCCCAAGGTAAGTGCTAAGATGAGTTTGTGGTTCCTATAAATAGGCCTTCATCTCAAGCATGATATTTACATTTTCTCTTCTTAGCTTTGTGGTATTAGTGCCTTCACTTCCTCCAAGAGGTAAGGGGTTCAAGTCATCGCAAACTCATTTTGGTTGTCTTTCCCCTTTATTATTTAAATTCCTTTATTTTATCCAAACGTCCATATAAGTGCTTGGATACTAAAACACCTTTCTCCTTTATTTTTGCAGACGCATACTTTTGACCCTTGGCCTTCTTTCGACCACGACTATGCTTTTGACGCTTGGCCTTCATTCGACCGTGATGGTGCTTTTAACCCTTGGCCTTTTTTCAACCGCGACGGTGTTCAATTTTACTTACTCAAGGTATAATTTCTTTCTTTCTTATGTTCAATGGGTCTAAATTAGCACTACTCGGGATGCGTTTCCTTGGCCTGAGCTCCTCGTGAGTTAATCCACACACATGCCCTTGCTTGTACCCCGTAGTTGGTCATTTCGAGCTCTTGTGTCTAGAGGTTTTGAGCCTATTCCTTTGTGTTTTGTAGCACCCCCTTCACCTACATGTGCACCCTTATTACCTACGAGACAAGGTTCCATGGCATGTGAGGGATCGTCTGGCGTTCCTCCGAGGGTCGAGTTTGTAGACTTATCTTCAGACTCAGGGTCCCCCGAAAACAACCCTTACCAAGAATATGACACTTTGAGGAAGGCCCGTATATGTCACCTTGACCACATGGCCAAGCTTAGGCATAATATCTGGGTGGTGGAGAGTGAAATAGATTCAGTTTTGAGGGGTGATGGAGTCCTTTTCCCCTTTGACCTTAGTGACCACATTGCAAACCCTAGAGTGAGCCTTTTTTATCTACAAATGGACTTGGATTTCATGGAGGGAAACCTCCTACTTGAACTTCCTACCCTGTTCTCCCTTTATAGATTCCATGAGGTCACCCCGGGTTCCCCTCAACCCTTGTCTTCAATGCACCCTTGTTCGGCGCTTCCACACTCAACGCCTCAATGGAAAACACTTTCTAGAAATAAAAAATGGAGGGTAAAGTGCCCTGTTTCAACCTCACCTTTTTCCTTGGGTTTTGCAGATATGTCAAAGAGAGTGTGGCGATAGGTGGCTCCCGAGGGGCCAGATTCTAGTCCTCTGTTAGAATATACTATCGTGTCCAACGTGTTGGAGAACTGGCTATTAGAGTTATCTGAGAAATACCATATTGGTAAGGAGTACAAGTTGTATGTTCCTTCCAATAAGTGTCGGGCTGATAATCCTCCCAAGGGTACGTGGCCATGAGTGAGCACATCCTGAAAGCAGGTGGGACCATTCCCTTACACCCGTTCCTCGTCATGGTCCTTAATCATTTCGACCTTGCTCCGCTCCAACTGGCGCCTAACAGCTGGTTGACCTTAAGCTTCCTATACATGGCATTTATGGAGCTTAACCGACATGCTCCTACAGTTCAAGAGGTGCACTTTATGTACAACCTCATTTCCACCCCTAAATCCAAAGGCTTCTATTTTCTACAGAAAGCAAATTCTCAGGTCTCCCTGATAGAGGGTTCCGTGTCCAACCCAGGGTCCTGGAAGCAGGACTTTTTCTTTGTGAAAGGTCCCCTTTCTGTACGTGAAACTTTTTGCTCATCCCCAAGTAAGTACCTCAAGTCCTTTTTTTTTTACTTTGAATTTGCTATTTTGGAACTTATGCACATATTGAAACTTTTTTCTCATCCCCAAGTAAGTACTTCAGGTCCCCTTTCTGTTGATTGTGCATAGAGCTTTATTGTCCCTGACATTCCTGAGTCAGAGGCAGCACCAGTGGACATCTTTCTCGATGCCGACCTTGCTAGAAAGATGGCCTCCCGTATATTCACCGTGGACAACCTTAACCGCTATGGTTTATCCACGGTTTCGGAGCCCGATTCGCTGTGGCATATTTTTAAATGAAGGAAGAAGGTGACTCTAGTCGAGCCTCACTCGAACAGGGGTGATGCAGAGTGGGTGCCTAAGGAGGTTTCCCCAGAATCTAGATGCCCACCCCGATCATCTCCATCCCCCAGGGGGTGCCCTCTTTTGGTCCCTACGGACCACGACATGGCCTTTCATTCATGCGGTCCGTAGACCATGCCAGGGTGCTTTGTCGTGCCCTTCTCTGAGGAATATGATACACTTCCTCATGCTCCCATTAATCTTGGTCCTTCAAGCCCCAATTTTTCTGGTGAACCTACGCCTCCTCCTCCTTCGGTGAGTGGGACATCTGTCCCTACTCAGTCTAGCGCCCCCGATTCGGAGGGGACATCCTGGGTTTGTTGTATGGCAGCCTCTTATGGGCAAAGATATACCCGGGTTGCCGAGAGTATTCCTGAGACCGAGTGGAGAGGTCTTGGTAATTTTAACATGATGGAGCTTGGGGAGACCCTTGTGCGCTCCATAGCCTTGGTGAGTTCATGAGTCTTACATTGGTTTTTCTCTATTTTTTTTTGTTTTAGGTTCTTTGTTTGCTCATCATTTTTTTTATTTTTTCTTTCTTGCAGGCTTCTCTAGTGGCTCAACGCTTCGCCAACTCGGCACAGGACCGCTCTTCATCGAACACTAAAAGGGACCGTCTAGCGGTCAGAGTTCAAGAGCTCGAGAGGGAGCTTACTGACACCAAGCTTAAGCTGGAGAAGGCATCGGTGAAGGCCTCTTCATTGTCAAAAAAGAGGAGGAGGGCAGAAGCCAAGGTGGCGTTGTTGCAGGAGAGGGTCACTCGCTTGGAGACTAATCTGGGGGAGCGAACGTCAAGGTTGCGACATCGCAGGAGAGGGTCACTCTTCTGGAGGTGAATTTGGCAGAGGTCGAGTACAAGTCCATATAGCGCACCCTCTATGGAGTGTGGAGACAAAATCCTAACTTCGATTTCTCCTCCTTTGGTGACAATGCCGTCACCAAGGTGGCCGAGTGGAATGCTCGCGGCGAGAGGCCTTGTGACTTTGCTTCTGTAGTTTTTATCATTTAACTCGATTTGGTTGTATGCTCATTTGAGCCTATCATTTTTTTTTTTTTGAACTTTTCTAAGTCCTGCCACATTATCGCAACTTTATATATATATATATATGTATGTGATCATTTGTTTTGGCTTCTCTATGCTTGAGGTCCTTTTGAGCCCGCAAAAATGGGTTCGACAGGTCTCTTTTTTTTCTTACTTTTTATTTATTATGCTTAAGGTCCTTTTGAGCCTACGCGAAGGGGTTCGATAGGTCTTCCTTGTTGCACCTTGATTGTATCTATAAGGATATGTTGACCCTTTGGGTTCTAGTGATTCTTTTATATACTTTTGCGCGCGCTTATTATTTCTTGTGAGAAACATCCTTCTCGTCATTATGCATAGTACTATTTTTTCAAGGGTCTCTTTTAGGTAACTTTTTGGCTAGATGGCTTGGTGGGCGCTCTAGACATATTGGTGGATGCTCTTCCTGAGGCCTTTCCACTCATGGAGGTATCAGCCTTTCCTGAGGCCTCAGACATGGAGGTCTTACTGATAAAAAAATTTTAGATGCTCTGCATTCCACGCTCTGGGTACCATGGTATCATCCAAATGTGCCAGCTTGTAGGTGTTAGGGGGCACCACCTGGGCAACTTGGTAGGGCCCTTCCCATTTTTCCCCTAATACACCCGCACTTGGGTCTCGAGTGTTTGGCAGAACTTTCCTTAACACGAGGTCTCCGACCATGAATGTCCTTTCTTGCCCCCTTGAGTTGTAGTATCTTGCGGCCTGTTTCTGGTACGTTGCAAACTTCATTTGTGCCCATTCACTTCTTGCTTCCAACAAGTCCAAATTTTTAGCCAATGCTACGTGGTTGGCCTTGTCATCGTATGCTTGTATGCGGAAGGAGTTGACTTTCATTTCTATTGGAATAACAGCCTCGCACCCATAGGCTAAGGCGAAAGGCGTTTCTCCAGTAGTGGAACAGGGCATGGTCCTGTAGGCCCAAAGCACATTGGGCAGTTCGTCAACCCAGGCTCCTTTCAAATTTTCCAACTTTGTTTTCAAGTTCCTTTTTAGGATCTTGTTGATGGCCTCCACCTGCCCATTAGCTTGCAGGTGCACTAAAGCAGAGAAACTCTTCTTGATTCCTTTTTCTCTACAATATTCTTCGAATAACCCTCCTTCAAACTGTGTCCTATTGTCAAAGATTATCTTGTAGGGTACTCCAAACCTGCATACGATAAATTTGTTGACAAAGGTGGGGATTTTCTTAGCTATTATGTTGACTAAAGGCTCTACTTCCACCCACTTAGTAAAGTAATCGACTGCTACAACTACGTACTTTGCTCCTCCTCTTCCTATTGGTAACGCTCCGATCAAGTCAACCCCCCACAAAGCAAAGGGTCACAGACTGGTCATGCTCACCAACTAATTTGGCGACTATCTGGGGTAATTTGCATGTTGTTGGCATTTGTCACATCTTCTCGCGAAATTTCCTGTGTCCTTCTCCATGGTAGGCCAATAAAACCCCTATCGTATGGCCTTTTTTGTCGTGGATTTTCCCCCAGCATGATTTCCACACTCTCCTTCATGTATCTCTTGCAGGACCTTTAAAGAAACCCCTTGTCTATACACCGCAGCAGTGGGGTAGAGAAGCCTCTTTTATACAAAACTCCATCTACTAGAGTGTATTGGGCGGCTTTGTAAATCACCTTATGGGTGTCTTTTTTGTCCAAAGGCAATGTTCCATCACTTAAGTACCTCAAGTTGGGTGTAAATCATGACTCCTCAGGGTTATTGACCAAGTGAAACTCCTCTTCTGCTATGCATGTCCTGGAGAGGTATTCGACAGGGATGGACTCGAGCGTGTCTTCATGTCGAGTAGAGGCGAGTTTTGCGAGAGCATCAGCATTTGTATTTTGCTCCCTTGGGATCTGTTCTATGGTGTATTTTTTGAACTGATCCAAATACTCTTTCACTTTGGCAAGATATGCAACCATTTTTGGGCCTCTAGCTAGATATTCGCCCTTCACCTGAAATACTACTAACTGTGAGTCATTAAACACATGCAAATGTGTAAGCTTCAGCTCCCTGGCTAGTCACAGGCCACCCATTAGTGCTTCATATTCTTCTTCATTGTTGGAAGCTTCAAATTTGAATCTTAATGCACAATACATCTTATATCCCTCTGGTCCCGTCATTACTATGTTAGCACTGGCTCCTCCATCGTAGACACCCCATCCACATGGAGGCTCCATTCTTTAGGTTGCTTTTCCCCTTTGCCCGCAGGTTCATTTTCTTCAGTTTCTCCCTCCTCATGGGGTCGATATGCAAACTCAACTATAAAATCTGCAAGTACCTGCCCATTGACCGAGGTCCTTGGGGTATAAATGATGTTGAACTAACTTAACTCAATTAACCATTTTAACATCCTTCCCGAAGTCTCTAGTTTGTGCAAGACTTCACTAAAAGGGGTGTTTGTGAGCACTTTGATAGCATGAGCGTAAAAATAGGGCCTCAGCTTTTGCGAAGCCACTATCATGGCATATGCTAACTTTTCTATTTCTAGGTACCGGGTTTCTGCGTCTACCAATCACTTGCTGACATAGTATACGGGCTGCTGATGCTTCTTTTCTTCTTTGACTAGGGCGGTGCTTATAGCATGCTCTGACACTGCTAAGTACTGGTACAGTTTTTCCCCTTTTTTCTGGCTTAACCAAAATGGGTGGTTTTCCAAGGTCTTCCTTTAGCTTATCGAAGGCCTCCTGAAAATCTTCATCCCAAGCAAACTTTTTGCTCCCTTTTAGGATGTTAAAGAAAGGGAGGCACTTGTCAATGGATCTGGAGATGAACCTATTGAGGGGTGCTACTCTCCCTCTTAAGCATTGCACCTCCTTCTTGCTTCGTGGTGGGCTCATTTCTAACAATGCCTTGATTTTGTTAAGATTGGCCTCAATACCTCAGGAATTCACCATAAAACCAAGGAACTTCCTTGACAAAACTCCAAATGTGCACTTGAGCGGGTTTAGCTTCATTCTGAATTTTCAGAGGGTGTCAAACATCTCACTGAGGTCGCTTGTGAGCTCTTCTACCTTCTTTTTCTTCACCAACATATCATCTACATATACTTCCATGTTTCTTCCTATCTGATTCGCAAACATTTTGTTCACCAACCTTTGATAAGTAGCACCTGCATTCTTTAACCCAAATTGCATCACTTTGTAGCAATAAAGCCCCTTGTCTGTTATAAACGAAGTGTGCTCCTCATCAGCTGGGTTCATGGGTATTTGATTATACCCGGAATATGCATCCATGAAGCTGAGTAGCTTGTTCCCAGCCATGGAATCTACTAACTGATCTATTCTAGGAAGCTGTCCTTAGCGTAGGCTTTATTAAGGTTAGTAAAATCCACGCAAGTCCTCCACTTTCCATTGGGCTTCGGAACTAAGACTACTTTGGATACCCATACTGGGTAGAATGCTTCTCGGATAAACCCATTTGCCTTCAACTTGTCAACTTCTTTTTTTAGGGCCACGTATCTTTCTGCCTCACAGGTATCACTTTTGGGTCGAGGTTTAAGTGATGGCACATGACTGATATGTCTATCCCCACCATGTCCTCGTGACTCCAAGCAAATACATCAAGGTTGACATTCATAAATTCTACCAGCTCTTTCTTCATGATACCCGGAAGGTTTCTTCCTACCTTCAACTTCCTCAACGGCTTATTCATGACGGTGTCCTCTTCCAATTCCTCTACTGGCTCGGCCCTGGGTTCCTCCATGACCCAGGGTCCAATTCGTGTGGGTTTGTGCTTCCATGTACTACCATTGCCATAGGCACTGACGGTTTTATGGCCGTGCAAAGGGATGTGTTATAACATTCCCTCACTTCCTTCTGCTCTCCTTTCATGCTCGCTATCCCCCCAGGAGTTGGGAATTTCATGGCTAAATGTTATACTGCATTGAAGGCCGAGGAGCAGTCTACCACGAAATTTTTTTCCATTATGGTGGTTTGTCTGGGTTGTTCTCCCATGGTGAGGGCTAACTCAATTACACCTATGGGCTGTATTGAATCTCCTGTAAATCCATACAGGGAGGTATTGCAGGGCTTTAGGTACCTGATGTTTAGTCCCACCTTCTCTAAAGTTGGGCAATACAGGATGTCTACAGAGCTTCCATTGTCCACCAAGATCTGATGCACCCTCATGTTAGCAAGCTAGAGAGTCAACACCAAGGGATCATTGTGAGGAAAATGCATAACTCGTGCGTCTTCTTTGGTGAAGGTTACTGAGTCATTCTCCCACTCAAAACTCTTTGGGGAGCGTTGCTCCAAACCTAAGACACATGGGGGTAGACTTCGCCTGGCCTCCTTGGCATATTTGTCTCGCCCCTTCCTTGACTCGCCTCTGAACCCTGGCCCTCCAAAGATGGTCCTAACTTCTCCTTGTAAACGTATCTGCCCAAGTGTCCCCTGTGTATAAGCTCTTCGATTTCTATCTTCAAATTAGTGCATTCTGCGGTGGTGTGGCCAATATCTTTATGATACTAACAATATTTACTGGGGTCACTTTTTTATCGGCCTTTTTTTATTAGCGGGGGCCTCCTGAAAGGGACCTGATTTTCATCCGTGATGAAGATATGTTCCCTAGCGTGCGTTAGGTCAGTATAAAAGGTGTAGAGGGCTTGTTTGCGCTCATCAGTGCGTTGGGCCTTTCAAGGCCGATCATCTCTCGACCCTTCATAGACCCTCTTCTTATTTGCGCTACTTAGGCCTTCCTAGATTGAAGGTTTTGGAGGGGACACGCTTTTTCCAGCCTTAAGGCTTTCGTGACGATCTTCGACACAAATATACTTCTGTGCCCGTTCATAGAAATAGTCCAAGTCGGTGACCTCCCTCTTAAGCATGTTATCCCACAGCTTACTATCCGGGCGTACCCCGGCCGTAATGGCCATTTTTAATTCTCCATGGGTCAAGCTTCCTACTTTGGCTGCCTCTATATTGAACATGTGGATATAGCTCTTTAGACTCTCATTTTTTCCTTGTTTCACGTTAGCGAGGATGGTGCCTGGCATCGTGTAGTCATGTACAGCGTGATGTTGTTGGAGAAATTCATTAGAAAATTGTTTCCAAGACCTGATGGACCCTAGCCGGAGTCTTTTGAACCATTTGTACGCGAGTCCCTTTAACGTGACAGCAAAGCAGTGGCATCTGGCCTCGCTACTAATTCCTCTCAATTTCATCAGGTCGTTGAATGCGTCCAGATGGTATTTGGGATCCGTATTCCCTTCATAAGGGTTCATGTGAGGCTCTTTGAAGTTGGCTGGAAGTCGGACGGCTTGGATTTCCTTAATGAAGGGGGATTCATAATCGAACTCATCGTCGATGGCTTGCTCTCAAGATGTTGTGATTATCTTGCTCTAGAGGCTCCACATTTCGGTGTCTAGGTCTTGTCTCCTATTGTTCAAGGAGTCCCTCAAAGTTGACGGGTAAGCCTTTCCCTTCCCTTTGTCTTCTTGGGGAGCCATAGGAGGTGTAGTCCTCTTGTTCATCCTTTTCTTGTTGAGCTCTTCCCTTAACTTTGAGGGTGTTTTCCTTGAAGTGACTTCGACTTCGTTACGAGGGTTAGCGTTTTTCTTCTGCTCTAGCCTCTGGGGCTGTTTTGATTCTCTGGGAAGTTCATACGGCTTCGTCCGAGGGGTATTACTTGTGGAGAGACGAGTCCTCCCATCGTCCACTGTGACTGTGGTTTCTGCCTCCTCTTAGCCTCTCTCTTTTTGCCTCGAAAGAGACATTCTTGATTTCCCCTGTAGCAGCCCATTCAACACCTCTTGCATATTCTCTATGGTGGTTTCTAGCCATTGGTTCTTGTAGTGTAATTCGCGAATCTCCTCTTCGTAAAATCTTGACCTAGAGCTCGAGCTTATGGAATGGACTCGAGGATTCTTGTCGGGCCTGCGCCTTGATGGACGTGGATCTTGTCGGCCGGAGTTTGGCCCCTATGGTGGCTTCGGGGGCGGGAACTCTCCGACCTCTCTCGCAGGAGCAGTCGCTGATCTTGGATGGTTCTCATTAGGTGGGATAGCTGGGGACAAGGCCTTTCTTTCATCCTCAAGAACCCTGGGCTCCTTTGGTGCATTCACATTTTTGGGTGGCAGAGGATTTTTCATGGAGGCCTTCAGCTGATCTCCATCGAGGGTGACCTCAACCTCCCGTGGTTCTCTCAACCGCTTAGAGCATCTAGGCATCTTTCTCTACCAGAATCAAGGGAAGAACAGTGGCTTGGCACTTAACCTTCCCATAGACAGCACCAAACTGTTGACAGTAAGAACTCATCGACTAAGTTAGATCGAGAACTTTGTGAGTTAAAAGAAATAGATTCAAATCAAATGAACTTCAAGCAAACTCTCTTACGATTTCCAGAACATAAAAATGTAAATGCTGAAATTTCAAAATGAAAAATAGAGAGAATGTGTAGTGAATATTCCCATTAAAAATGTGTGGTTACAAAATTGTCTCCAAAAAACCTCTCCCCATTTTTAGGTGAAGTGAGGTCATATTTATAGTAGAGCACTATTGGCTCATTGTACATGGTTGTCCCTGGGGACACAACTCTGCCGATGTAGTCTACAGATAGTACTAGTGCCAAGAGCTTGGTGGTCGGCTCCAGTACATGCTCTGGGTCTATGGGAGCACCTCCACTTTAGTACTTGGATGTGCCTCCACTACTTGTTTAGTACGAGCGTCAGAGATTGGCTGGTGAGGACCACCCCAGGTACCTTACTCGTACGACCACTACTTGTCTAGCGATGATATTAGAATCAGATATCCGGATAAGGGTCGTACCCCATACATGCTTCGTGCATTTACGGTCTCTTTGAGTTATATCTAGGTTTTTACCTCCCTCCAAGGCGTCCCATTCTTTCATCCTTTAAATGCTAAAGTCTTCATGAGTCCTCATAGGAGACACGATCCCAAGGTGCATGGCACAAGGCGCAGATTTGGGGCACGGTCGCATCCCTTGTGTTGCATGACACCTAGGCGAGGCAAGGTGTTGACGCACAGCACGGAGGCACCTGGGCGAGGCGAGTTGCTAGCACGCGACACGGGTACGCGAGGCGCTGGCGTGGAGGCATGAGGTGCCTGGGCAAGGCACTGGAATGGCAACACAAGGCGCCTGGGCGAGGCACTAGCATGGGTGCGCGAGGCGTCTAGGAGAGGCTCTGGCATTGGCACGCGACACGAGTACATGAGATGCCATGGTGTGAGGCTACGCCTCGTGAGATGGATCTGCGCTACGAGCGAGATGCCATGGTGCAAGCCCATGCCTCGCGAGACGGAACCTTGCTGCGCACGAGATGTTATGGTGCAAGACTCCATGATGCGAGGCCATGCCTCCCGAGATGGAGATGCACTGCTCACTAGGGGCTGGTGGGCAACGAGACGCCATGGTACGAGGCCATGCCTCTTGAGGCCTCGACGCTAGGTGGTCTATTATCAGCAAGGCATATCTGCCTCCATGGAACCCTCAGTGCTAGATTCGCCGTTAGTTTTGAGGGGTGATCCTACCTGAGCCTATGCATAAAGTGATGCTCTATAAGAGAGGCGAAAGCCTTATGAGGCCTTTGGCGTAGGGTGCAAGGTCGGTCTTGGCCGTTGCATTCCAGGCCTTTACCCTGAAGGTCACGAGTCGGGGCCTTGTGCGACTAAAATTCCGATATCCACATATCAAATTTATGCCCTCAACGGGCCAAAATTATAAATATGCACCTACTAACCAAATGGGGCCCACATGCATATTTAATTCACCTAAACATGCATTTATAACCACATAATCATTTAATTCACATAGTAACATAATTAAATCAACTATTTCCCTCTCGGCACGCTAATCATGGATAAATGCCTTACTAGCAAATTTGGGACGCTAGAGAGGTGGTCTTTGGTTCACACCTCCCATAGGTGAGGTTCGCGCTAGATTGCATCATTGATGTAGAATCTTCCTTGCATCCTGGGTGAGATGTATTTCTACTGGAGAGTTACATTTTGCCACTGTCCACGGGTATGGTTCTTTCTCCTCGTACAGGTTTCTTCTCCCTGTGCTTGGGAAGGGGCATGCTTGACTTCCCTTATAGTATGTCGTTTAGTACCTCCTGTTTGTTCTCTATTGTGTCTTCTTACTATGAATTCTTTACGTGCAACTGGCATATCTCATCCTCATAAAAGAGAGTTCTGGGGTTGGTTCTCATGGAGTGTACCCTCAGACTGTTGTTCGGCCTACGCGTAGAGGGACCTGGATCCCGGTGGCCGGAGCACGGTGCAGTTGATGGTTGAGGAGGAGGGAGCGTACCCAGGCCACCCATAAGGGCGTCAGATGGTTTAGGATGACCTCTGTTATGTTGGATATTCAAGGAAGATGCCTCATTTTCCTCTCCAGGGGCTGGATGTTCCTTCGGCATACCTCCATTCTCAAGTGGTAGAGGGCCTCTTCTGGAGGCTCTTAGTTGGTCTCTGTCAAGATGGGTCTCAACATCCTAAGATTCTCATAGGCATCTTCAACTCCTTGGTATTTCTTCTTGCCAGAATTGATGGAAAAACAACGACTCCATACTTGTCCTTCCCACAGACAGCGCCAAACTGTTGACGGTAAGAACTAGCCAACCAAGTTAGATCAGAAAACTTATGAGCTTAATAGTAAATGAAGAGCACTAAAGAAGCTTAGAAGAACTTAGGATAGCTATATGAACATAGAATGCCCAATTTTCTGATCCCCCTCAATTTTCTGACAAAGAACATAAGATAGCTATATGAGCTTAAGTTGTAGAGTGAACATGGGGAGAATATTTATATTACTCAATAGTCTCTGGTTACAATGCCCAATTTTTTGACCCCCCTCAATGATAAAGTGAGGTCCTATTTATAGGTGAGCTCTAATGGCTCTTTGTACAATGGGGTCCCAAGGGGAACAACACACTAACACGTTGTAGGTGGTTGTGGTGTAGGCGGTAGTGGTGTTGGGAGAGTTGTGGTCGAATCTGGTGCATGTCAGAGGCATAGAGGTGGTGTTACCACTCCTCGTACTATCCCTTGCAACCATTACTTGACATGTACAGGTGTCAGGTTTGTTCCTTGATTCTTGCAAACCTATACGTACCTACCTAGGGGTACCTTGATCGTACTTCTTGTCTCTTGTGGACTATCTTGAACGACATGTTTGGTTGGCCTTTTTCAATTCTAACTTGGTTCCAAATCATTGCGGTGTCTTTCCTCTTATTTTTGATTTATTCCTCCCCTTACATATATTCATGGAGTTCCAAACTTTGGATCTTGTAAAAGGTGTTGACTGGCTAATCGGCAAGGGTGTGCCTCATTGGCGGCACCTACTTGAGAAGGTGAGGTAGGGCCTCTTCAACGGAGAAGGTGATGCATGTCATGAGGCTATCGAGATGGCGTCCCACTTGGATGCTTAGAGGCAAGGCTAGGTGTCTCATGTTAGGTGTCTGATGCACCTATAAGGCATTTGTTGGTATTAAATGATCAAATCAAAGGTACGCAGCGGAATATATAGACTCATTTTCATAAATATTAATACCAGTGAGGATCATATACATATATAAATATTAAATTGCATGCAAAACATATCAATCATTACCACTTTTAGCCTATCAAGTGTCATTAAATCTCTTTGTATAAAATCAATGATCTTCCAATCCAGCAATCTGAAAGCTCACATCCTGATCTTCCAGACCAATCCTCAAACACACAAGGTCGTGTGTGGGTACGCAGGATTCAAAAGGTTGATTTATGTGACATGTGACTCTGTAGATGTACTCAACACATCAGATCTAGAGATGTTTGACTGAGAGAAGGTTTAGCATAGTTTTTAGGTTTTGAGAAAAATATCTCTTTAGAGAGAGAGAGTCTATAATTTTTATTCTCAAAATAAGAATAAAGCTTATTCTGAAAGTCACGTACTATCAGACTTATATAAAGATTTTTAATCTAATTAAATAATCTTTATTTTATTTAAAATATAATTCAAATTAAAACTGATAAGATATCTACATTAAATTATTTATTTGAATCATATTTAAAAAGAATAATTAAATAACTGATTGAGAAAAATTATTTAAAATTAAATATTGAAATCCAGGGATAATAATTTTTGAGTTAGGTGCCACACACTGTGATGCACACTGTGTGCAACCAACCTAATTAGGGTTTCCCTATTTTTCTCATTTTTTTGTTTAATCAATCTTTAAAAAAATATATTTATCCCAACATAAATATCAGTTAATTCAAAATTAACTTTATCTTAAAATATCACATTTAAATTAAATAATTAAATATTTTATTATAAAGAAGATATTTATTATTCTCTCTTCATATTAATCCAAACAAGATTAATATTAATTTTAACCTATATTTTTTCAAAATAAAAACTATATAATTAAATAATTAATTAATTACCCATAATTATTTCGTTACCCTTGAAAATTAATTCCTTTGCAATTTAGTCATTTCTTTTTACAAATCTTTCTTTTGACAACCTTACCCTTGACATTGTAGGTGAAAGGTGATCTGGGTACCATGGATCTATAATACGAAGCTCCAATAAACCAGATTATTAATTAAAATCTTTAATCTAATAGTCTTATTTATTAATTCCATGATTACTCCATTATAAATATGAAATTGCACTCTAAGTATTTATATAATTATATTTATAGAGTTTTCTCTTGTAGTACATTGATGTAATCAATATATGTAGTTATGTCCTCCATTATTGGTTCATTAATTAGAGCTAGTCTAAATTACCGTTTTACCCTTCTAATTACCTCTTGAATCTTAAGTATCATTAATTCATTAGCGAATAATTAATCTATAATAAAATTGTAGATTTGAGATCAATAATTGTTCAGTTTCAGAATTAACCCTTAAGGGAACCAATATTCGATCCATTAGGAAAGCATGGATTCTACTATTGTAATTCATGTTCTCAGCCATTCATGATATTGAATCTCCCAAAAAAAAGTCATTAGCCTCACTATTTTAAGAGACATTAACGAGTGAATCAAAAGATCCAATAAACATAAACAGGAGTTCATGAATACTCAAGATTTAGACTAATCTACAATTGATCATCTATTATGAAAAGAATTAAATCTTTACGTCAAATGGCAAGTTTATAAAAATAATTAATTCTCATCGGTCCTGTCATATATAATCTCTATTATATACAGCACCTTTACTAAGATGCCTATCAACATCAGTAATCTAAATCTAGATTACTCACGTCTTGTATGCTTAGCAAACCGTACTAGTAACCATTCATTAAAGATTCCATACATTAATATGTTATTGACTATTTTATTCATTATATATGATCTTAATTCCCTCGTACTTATACAAGCTCATATTCTCATAAATGATTAGGGAATTTTCTTGATGTTATTATATAATTAATTCAAACAATAATTACAACATTCAAATATAATAAAATTGTAGTTTTATTTAAAACCAATAAAATTTATTTACATGCTTTTAGGGCATCAATCCTAACAATCTCCCACTTGCTCTCAAAGCAAGTGAGGCATCTCCCTTAATCCCATATTGCGCACGTGACCCATGAACGACTTTGCAGGAAGTGTCTTAGTAAACGGGTCAGTCAAGTTCTATTCCGACGTTGTCTTCATAATAGTCACATAACCATGATGTACAATCTCTCTTACTGGATGGTATTTCCTTTCTATATGCTTTCCTCTCTTGTGGCTTCTTGGCTTTTTGGAATTAGCTACTGCTCCACTGTTGTCACAGTACAAGATTAGTGGCTTATCCATGTCTGGAACAACTTCCATATCAATGTAGAACTTCCTCAACCAAACTTCCTCCTTAGTTGCTTCACAGGCCACTATGTATTCATCTTCCATGGTTGAATCAACTTTTCTGGGTTGTTTAATGATTCTCCAGACAATAGCTCCTCCACCAAGAGTGAACATTGAGCCCGATGTCGACTTTCGACTGTATTTTCTTATTGAAAATCAAAATCAGTGTATCAGTTGGGTTCAGCTCACCCCCTGAATATACAAGCATATAATCTCTCGTTCTCCTAAAATACTTGAGAATGTGCTTTACTGTAATCCAATGTTCCAAACAAGGATTTGATTGATAACGACTTACAATCCCAACTACATAACGTGTGTCGGGCCTTGTACACAACATAGCATACATTGGACTCCCAACTGCTGAAGCATAGGAGTACTTTCTCATATCCCCTTCCTCTTGAGGTGTCTTAGGACATTGTTCCTTGGAGAGAGCTATTCCATATCTGGTTGGTAACTGACCTTTCTTGGAATTTTCCATGGAGAATCTTTCAAGCACCTTATCTATATAATTAGCCTGAGAAAGTGTCAAGAGCTTGTTCTTCCTATCCCTTAGGATTTGGATTCCCATAACATAGCTCGCCTTGCCCAAATATTTCATTTGGAACTTTTCGACTAACCACTTCTTCACGTTTGACAATGTCTCAATATTGTTCCCAATGAGCAAAATGTCATCAACGTAAAGAACTAAGAAAACCACCACTTTTCCTTTGATGTATTTATACACACATGCTTCATCAACATTATTTTCAAAGCCATGTATTTTAATTGTTTCATCAAAAGTGATATTCCAAGATTTAGACGCTTGCTTTAATCCATAAATGGATTTTAGCAACTTGCACACTTTTTGATCTTCCCCTTTCTTTATGAACCCTTCTAGTTATACCATATGGATACTTTCATCAAGATAGCCATTCAAAAAGGTTGTCTTGATGTCCATTTGCCATAACTCAGAATCATTGGCAGCCGCTATGGATAAGAGGATGTGAATGGATTCTAGCATGGCCACAAGAAAAAATTGTTCTTCATAATCCACACGTTCTCTCTTAAGTGTAACCTTTGGCTACTGGCCTCGCTTTGAAAGTCTCTACTTTCCCATCTACACCTCTTTTCTTCTTCTATATCCACTTAAACCCTATGGGCCTGACATTTTCAGGTGGATCCAGAAGCTCCCAGAAAGAATAGGAATACATCCATTCCATTTCTTGGTTCATGGCTTCTTTCCCTTTCTCTTTTTCAGGATCATCCATTGGCTCCTAAAAGGTTAAGGGATCGTTCCTATCTGTATCATTAATAAAGACATGTGCCTCATGTTCGTAGCGAACAGGTTGTCTCACAATCCTCCCACTACGACGTTGCACCTAGTTTTCTTTTCTTGGAATCATGGTTTCCTTGCTTTGTAGTTTATCATTTAATGATGAAGATGATTGTGATGGAATCTTATCAGTTGTGAGTTCCTCCAATACTGCCTTGCTTCGAGGTTTATAGTTATTGATATAATCATGTTCAAGGAAGGTTGCATTTGTGGAAACAAATACCTTTTATCCTTAGGACTATAGAAATAACTGCCTCTTGTCAATGGAGCGTAGCCAACAAAAATGCACACTTCCAACATTGATTCAAGTTTCCTTAATTTAGGTCTAAGAACATGGGCAGGACAGCCCCAAATGCTGAAATGGGTCAAACTAGGTTTGTTTCCATTCCACAATTCCAGTGGAATTTTGCTAATGTTCTTAGATAGGACTACATTCAAAATATAAGTCATCGTTAGAAGTGCATATCCCCAAAATGAGAGCGGAAGTGAAGAGTAGTTTAACATAGACCTGACCATGTCCAACAAGGTTCTGTTTCTTCTTTCAGAAACAACATTTTGTTGTCGCATTCCTGGTGCTATGAGTTGGGATATAATACCATGCTCCATCAAGAAATCTTTGAATTCTAAATCCAAATATTCTCCTCCTCGATCAGATCGAAGTGTCTTAATAGTCTTACCTAACTGCTTCTCAGCCTCACCTTTGAATTCTTGAAACTTACTAAAGGTTTCTGATTTCCTAAGCATTAAGTAAGTATGACCATATCTTGAGTAATCATCAATAAAAGTGACAAAGTACTCATACCCACCTCTTGCTAGTACATTTATTGGATCAGACACATCTCTGCCTACAAGCTCCAAAGGATCTTTGGCTCTATTGCCTTTCGTTGAGAAAGGACGTTTGGTAATTTTTTCTTCTAGACAAGATTCACAAATTGGAAGACCTCCAACTTTTAGTTCTCTCAACACTCCTTCTTTTGTTAATAGATTTATCCTATCCAAACCTATATGAGAAAGTCTAAGATGCCATAGATATGTGTTGCCCTCGTTTGAAACTTTTTGTCTTTTTTACCTTGCGGTTTTGCTACTTTAAATAATTCTAAATTATTGAACGTTCGTTCATTTTAATGAAAGTGATAAAGTCTGAATATTCAAGTGCATGTCTAAAGAAAAATTAAGAATAATCTAATTATAAATAAAATATTCTTAAGTCATTACATGTAATAAAATTCCAAAATAACTAAAAAAATGAACTAAACATTGTTTAAACATCAATAAAGTTTTCTTTTAATAAAAGTAAAGAATTTTAAATAAATGATCTTTCTTCAACACTTTCTTGAACTAGACGCTATTCCTCTCTTCCACTTCATGATCTTCATCAGCGACCTTCTTGAACCATTAGATTCGTCCATCTACACAGAATAATAAACATCGTTAGTGGACCCTGAGTTAAGAGCTCAAAATGCCAAATCTCTTTCCACTTAGTTATAAGAATAAATAAATCATACTTACCTTTCTTATTCTTCATAAATTTAGCGATTGTTTCACGCTTGGCCGATAGGATTTCATTCTCATAAAATCATTTATCATATATGTTGACGATGATAACTCGTAAACTATATTAAGTCAGAAAACTCAAAGCTTATTAAGAGGATAACTTAGAATAGACTTGAGGAAAGATAAGTACAGATCAATAATGGAGTAAAAATTTGTATATTGCTTAATAGCCTGAGTATACAATGAAATTTCCAACCTCCTTCAATGATGAAGTGAGGCCCTATTTATAGGTGAGCTCTAATAGCTCTGGTACATTTTGGTCCAGAAGAGACAAGGGGTTGCATATCTAGGCTGCAAGTGGTAGTGGTGTTGGACGAGTGGTGGTCGACTCCAGTATATGTCAATGGTCTGCAAAAGTACTCCTGCCTTGGTACTGTGTCGTACCTCCACCAATTTTCGGGTACAAACGCCATAGGCATGCTTAGGGAGTCCTTACTATGTATAATTCTAGTATTTCCACTACTTCTCTGGCATGGACACCATATCCGCCCTTTGTCTTCTTTTGGTAGATAGTAAGTTCCGTACCCTTACGTGTTCCACGTGCCCTGTAGATGTTTTCACCTTTCCAAGATGTTCCTATGCCTCAAGCCACTCTAAATTCTGCTAAGTGTCGAATTACTTTTAGCCTTCGTTGATATACATTTTGGGAAGCATGAGGGGTGCCCCGCGAGATCTTGGGAAAAAAAGGTATGTGTTGTGTGAGGCATTGGTTAGGCGCGTGCAACGCGGACCCAGGCGGCTAGAGCCTCCGTGCGAGGCATGACATCAGGTGATAAGGGGTCCACGTGAGACCTTAGGCGTGATGCAGTCGTGTAAGGTAAGCGGGCCTCGTGGAGGCGCGAGGTGAGGTGGCCTTGCAGAGGCACGTTGCAAGGTGGTCTCGTGGAGGCATTAGGTGAGGCAGCCTCGCAGAGGCACGAGGGGAGGTAGCCTCACAGAGGCATTGGATGGGACAGCCTCGTGGAGGCATGGGGCACGATGGCCTCGCAGAGGCGCAAGGAGAGGCAGCCTCATGGATGCGGGAGGTGAGGTGGCCTCGTGGAGGCACGGGGCAAGATGGCCTCGCTGAGGTGCGAGGCATGGTGGCACACCTTGAAGGCCTGCATGCGAGGCAGGGGCATCTCACACGAGAATCGCATGGGCATCTCGCATGGGCGTTGAATGACCTCATGAGGCATGGTGGCCTCACGGGTGTGTGGCCTCTTGGTGGAACATAGTAGCCTTCTGCCTCAAACATGTACTTGATGCCTTTGGTTACCCTTATCCATTTATTTCAATCAGGGTCTAGAACTTTTTCCTTGGCACATTTTTGGCATCCACACTTGCCCCCCCCCCCCCCCAATTCTATGAGGAGGTATTTTGGCATCCTTGTAAACTTATTATGATGCTACACTTACTATGCTCTGGTGGCAGTGTTGTGCCCCTTCTTGTAAGCCAAGTTGTTGACGGTGAGAACTCGTCAACGAAGTTCATGAGTCTAGTGAAAATGGTAGTGTTCTCTGGGTCATCATGGTTGCATTAGTGGAAAGATAGCTAACCGATATTCAATTGTGCATTACCTCCATGGGGGAGTTGTCGAGCATCATGGAATGGTGTTATTTTCTCGTGAGACCTCACGGGATTACTAGGCATAGATGAAGCGTATGGCACTCGAGAACACGCTTTGGATGGTATGATTGAGTGCTAGGTGATTAGAACTAAGCATGGACATGCAAGGCCACAAACAAAGTCATTTAGGAGCATCAAGTTGAGGGTGACCTTCCATCGTGCTTTCGAGTCTTCAACCTTCATCCATCAACACGTGAAGGCATTTGCCTGTCACTTTTTTCATGAATGTGATACTTGCGGTATGCTTGGAGGCATATGAGGCAGCGAAGGATGTCATTCAACACTATTGGGTGATGAAGACTTCGCTATGCATGATGGTCTTGAACGGCGAGACCCTCTCACATGGTGAGGCTTGCCTCCTTCTCTTCGTGCTTCATCTGTTGACATCCTGAGACTAAGGCTTATATGAGGCTTAGGGGCATGTTAAACACTTAGACAAGAATGTGTGGAAGCACTAGGATATAGTTTGTCTCGCTATGCGAGAGCCCTCTTACTGTGCGAGGCCACTTAGCCTCGTTTTGTGTCTCTGTGACTTCATTCTTCATTTATGTCTGCCAGATGGAATTTATATAGATGTCCAATGAAGGAGTTGAGCTCGATTGAGTTAGAAGGTTGAAGGTAACCTTGCCGATGGAGGGTAGCCTTGCTATGCGAGACCCTCTCGAAGTTGTGAGGTGTCTTGTCCCTTTGTCGACTTGAGCTATTCATTTTGGACATCTTTACTTGGTGATGTAATAAGGAATGTCTAAGGTAAGAAGGGAACTCAATTAAGGGCCAAGTCAAGGGGGGATTTCCATCATTCACACTTGGTAAAGTATAAGTTGAGATGCCTCGTTTTGTGAGATGGATATTACTAAAGAGATATCCATAAGTTGACTTTCATTGCAGCCTCGCGATGCCCCGCATCTAATATAGGAGATCAATACACAAAGGCATCGCATTGCGGGAGCATTTTTCCAAGAGCCTAAAACACAAAGACCTCTTAACTCACAACCCTTCCAGATGTACCAGTTCACAAGATAATTTTATATGCTTACACAAGTATAAGGGAAGTGTAAATCCCTTTCTCTTTCTCTCATTGGTGTGAGTTTTTTAGAAGCCCACTTTTTTTCCTTAGTTTGGGACTTTGAGAAGCCTTGTTCTCCTTGGTCTGGGAGTCTGAGAAGTTGTTCTCTTTTTTTTCTTCTTTTGAGAGGAACTTCTGCAAGTCCTCATGGTCATAGTGCCAATAGATTTATTTTGAAATGGTTACCTTTGGGACCTCTCTATTGCATGTGATTCATGTCTGTTGGTGCACCTTGACTACTTGTAAGGATATGTTGACCCTTTGGGTTCTCGCTATCCTTTTATATATTTTTGTGCGTGCGTTTTATTTTGTGCGAGAAGCGTCCTTCTTGTCATTATGCATAGTACTATTTTTCCAAGTGTCTTCTTTGAGACCCTTTTTGCAACCGTCTTCTTCGAGACCATTTTCACAAGCGTCTTCTTTGAGATCCTTTTTGGGCTAGGTGACCTTGGCCGACCTAGGATTGTTATGAGGACCCTTTTTGGTCTTTGAGGTGATCTCCCCTTGGGTTAGGACCCTCATAGGGAGATGGTACTTGTGAAACCTCACAAACGCCTGTTTTCAAAGCCCTTGTTCCCTTTGTAAGGCGACTCTGTCGATCAAGAGTTATGGATCTCTTTGGACTCCCCTTTTATCTTCTGCAACGTGGTCCCTTTGTAGGGCGGGTGTGTTTGTGAAGAGATCACTTTTGAGGGAACTTTTGACTCTCTTAGATTCTATAAGGGTAGCTAGTCCTTACAGATTCAAATGTTGTCATATAAGGTTCACCATTCACACATATATACATTATAAGTACTTTTATATATATTTCACAATGTCAGACACCTATTTTGCACTTGGTCAGGCACCTATTGAGGCTAGTGAGGCTAGGCACCTATTTTGCACATGGCTAGGTGCATGTTGAGACTCGCGAGGTTGGATGCCTATTTTGCACAAGGTTGGGTGCTTGTTGAGGCTCGCGAGGCTAGGCACCTATTTTGCAAATGGCTAGGTGGCTCTTAAGGCTCGCGAGGCTAGGCACCTCCTAAGTTGTTGATGGGTTCTATTTTGCCAAGCATTGTTTTTCTTTATCTCTGATAAGCTTTGACAATTTCAGCTAACAATGGTAATATGTGGATCATATAAGTGTCCTTGGAAATGAGAGATGTAATAGATAAGATTGGGGCTTCACATTAGTAATAGTACACAACGTGCAAGGGTAGCATAATGTCATTGTCCTATTACATTTCTGGAGTCAGCTTGGCGACCTCTTTGAATCTTTATGGGGGCCAATTGCGATGAATTATTTGGTTCCTAAGCAACTCAGATAATGGGAGTCTTATCGGAGGTTATCCTTGATGAATCCTGCTAGCTTCTTCCTTGAAGCATTCTTGTAGACCTCTCCCAATCATCAACTTGATCAGTGACCCCTCTACCACAACGATCTCTTCTATGTAGAATCTTCAGACGTATTGGTAAAAGGGTGATTGAAGGAAGGTTTGGTTCCCTTAACTTGCAAGTTCTTATGGCCCTCTTCCACACGTATGGGTTAATATGCCAGGAAGTGAAAGCAGAACATCAACGGCCTGCAGGCTTATTGCAACCACTTAGTATCCCAGAATGGAAGTGGGAAGATATAGCAATGGACTTCATGATAGGACTACCACAAACAAATAAGCAGCATGACTCGGCTTGGGTAGTTGTAGATAGACTAACCAAGTCAGCTCACTTCCTGCCGGTCAAGACTACGTACACAGCAGACCAGTACACAAACATTTATGTTCCAGAAATATTACGACTGCATGGAATCCCTAAGACCATAGTATCCAGTAGAGGATCGGTGTTTACATCAAGATTTTAGGGAAGCTTGCAGTAAGCCATGGGTATCAACTTAAGTCTTAGTACAGCATTTCATCCTCAGACCGATGGTCAGTCCGAGCGTACCATACAGATTTTAGAGGATGTGTTGTGTGCTTGTGTACTTGACCTCGGAGGATCTTGGAGTAAGTATTTTCCACTTATAAAATTCTCCTACAAAAATAGCTACCAGTCAATGATCGGGATGGCACCCTATGAGTTACTTTATGGAAGGGAGTATCGATCACCGTTACATTGTGATGAGGTAGGAGAAAGGCAACATCTTCGACCCGAAGCTGTTAGAGAGGCTCCAGATGCAGTAATGATGATTAGAAAGTGTATGGTTGTTGCTTAGAGCCGACATAAAAGTTATGTGAATGCCAAGTGGGGTGATGTGGAATTCAAAGTCGAAGATCAAGTCTTCTTAAAGATATCTCCTATGAAAGGTGTGAAGTGGTTTGGGAAGAAAGGCAAGCTTAGTCCCCGGTCTATAGGTCATTTTTAGATATTGGACAAGGTGGGAACAGTTGCATATAGATTAGCCCTACCGCCAGCTCTAGCAGATAGCCACAACGTATTTCACATCTCGATGTTGCGTAGATATGTGTCAAACCCATCTCACGTCCTCAAGTACGATACGATAGCACTCCAGAAAGACTTGATTTACAAGGACCGACCGGTTAGCATCCTAGATAGATGGATGAAGGAATTACGGTCTAAAAGTATTCCAATAGTCAAGGTCCTATGGAGTAATAGTTCTAAACGGGAGGCAACATGGGAGTTGGAGGGAGACATGTTAGCACGGTATCTGAAATTGTTTGGTAAGTAAATTTCGGGGACAAAACTCTTTTAAGTAGGGGAGAATTGTTGGGTCCTAGAATTTTTACTTAGCTAGATAGTAGAAGTTCTTAGTAGTAGTTTGTAGTATGTTAGTTTCCGTGGATTTTGGTTTAAGCCGGGACTTAGTTGGAAACTAATAGCAACCGTTACAAATTTTATAAGTTTAACCTATAGTTTAGAAATATTAATAATAACATAAGGTTTATTAATATTGCTAGTCCTAGAAATATTAATTCTTATAACCTAAGGTTTAGATAGAATTATTAAGAATGTGACATTTTTCATAATCATGTTTATTAAGGATCTAAGTATTTTTATGAATAGATTAATTAAAAGAATGTTCTAGAAGCCTTAGAACCTTCAAGCAGCTATTAGGATCACATTTTGACTCAATCAAAGTAGTTTAATCAATTCAAAATATGCTAAAAAAGTGCAAATACATGTTTGATATATCAACGTATCCCGATATATCGTAGCTATAGGGGTCGATATATCGCCTACAGGAGATTCAAAAAACACGTCGACTTCGCACGAACAAACGAACGGGGCTCGAGATATAGGTACAGGTGATATATCACCCAAGGTAGGCTATATATCACCCCTGGCATATATTTTTGAAGATTGAGGATTTAAAATTTAAAAACAACCTTAACCACTTGGACCTGCTTTTGAACAATTTTGACCGAGTTCTGGGCATCTACTGAACGAAAATTCAAATCTTTTTCATTTTATATTCATTTATTTGTTCAAATTAAAAGGAGTTATTTTCACTCCTTGCACTCTATAAATAGGACCTAGTACTCGGCCATTTCCTTCATTCTTCAAGCATTGTTTAGAGCCTCCAAGCTTCTAAGATTACTATAGAGAGAAACACTTGGGTTTTGGGATAAAAGCTTTTCGAATTTAAGCCTTTCTAAACACTTGGGAAGTAAGATATAGTGTTATTTCAGTATCGAGGTGTAGATCAAGTCATAGTTCATCAAAGGTATTCCTAACTCTTGTTTATGATTCTGGGTTAGGTGTTTAAGTTTCTTGAAACTTAAGGTTCATTTCGGTAAGTTTCTTCTTTGATGGTTTCATTCTCTTTTTCATCTCCTTTTTCCTTAGAAACTCATGGTTTACTGTTGATTTTAGGAGTATTCCAAATTTCGTTCTTGTCTCCATATCCCGGTTTTTTGGTAAGGAAAATAGGTTAGAATATATATGTTTATATGCTTATGCTATGATATGTATATGTATAAATATGTTTTGTAGTCACTTGGGCATATGACTAGCTTAGTTAGCAAGCCCCAAGAATTTATGTTGTAGTCGCTTGGGCATATGAATTGCTAAGATAGCAAGCCCCAACAATTTTTATCATTTTCATGGTTTAGAGTTATGATTTACCCTACCTCGATTAGTAGACAGAGGACCTAGATGGGTTATCATATACTATAGTTGTGATCTAACCTACCTCGATTAGTAGACAGAGGACCTAGATGGTTTAATCATATACCATGTTAATGAGCTAATGGCCATTAATATTGTAGTCATATATGATATATGTTTTATAGTATATGTTTATGATATAGTCTTATGTTTATGATTTATGATATATGTTGTTAGTAGATTTTCCTTGCTGGGCATTAGGCTCATTCCTTTCTTTTCAGAATGATGCAGGAAAATGAACATGGAAGGCGGGAAGGATTCATGGCAGCCTTGCATGTGTGTTGAGGATGAATGAATTGAATGGACTGCTGGAAGATCGAGGATGACGTTGTTTAAAGCCTTTTAAATTATGTTCTTATGTATTTCCGCACTTAGTATTTTAAACAATTAATTTAAAGTTGATGTTTTATGTTTTATAACAATGGGATCCCATACCATATTTTATATCCTATACAATATTTTGTATTTCATACAATATTTTGGGTTTTAAATAAAGTTGTGTTATTTCATATGAATGTATTTCAATATAGTAGTTATGTCATAGTAGTTTTTAATGGTCCGAGGTCTTAGAAATAGTCGGGGCATTATAATTTATTTCAATAAGGGTCCGACCTTTTTTCCTTGGAAGATTTTTGGCATCCAGAATATATGTATCCATACGTAGCGTGGATGGCCTCCCGTATATCATATGCAGATTTAGGGCTTTGTGGAGTATTTTTGGTCTATATATTTACTTATTTGTGTAAATAATACGTATCCATATGATTTATTCTTAACCGCTTGGCATACTCAAACTGATCAATCACTAAAGCATCTATTGGTGGTTCATCGATAGGTGGTGTTTTAACAACCTCCATGTAATTCTCTCTTAACAATAATATATACATATCATGTCTCCAAAATACTATATTTTCATCATTAAGTTCAACCACTACATTGCAGTCGTTTTGAGACATTTTAGCTGAAATAAAATACAATAATATTAACATTTGAAAAAATATCAATATTTTGAAAAGTAAACATGATGCATGAATGCAACAATTAAAACACATAAATTAACATTTACTTATCAACAATAAAACTACCCAATAAATAAAGTGCCACCTTAGGGTCGGTCAAGTTAAATTCAGATAGCTCATAAGACAATCTTATCTTTATAATTTAAAACTTAAAATAACCCTTTATTTTCTCTTTTAAATATAAATTACCGCTGGTTTGGCCAAGATGCAATTATTCACCGCAAAAGCTTAATTGCATCTTTGTAATTGTAACCCATTATTTTGGAATTCAAGACTTAACTTAGAGAGTGTCACCTTAGGGTCGGTTGAACCTAAAATACATTACTTCTTCCTATCGTCGTAAGAAGTCAACCTTGGTATTAATATATCTAGAAACCTTCCTTTGAGGGACAGAAACAAAGCTGCCTCGAGGTCCTATTCATATCTCATGGTATTGTACTAATAATGGAGACCATAGGTCACATTGAGATGCTCACATTCTCCCACTTACTATTCTAGATTAAATGTGTTTTATTAAACTAATCAATTAGTTTCAAATTAATTACTACTTTATTAAGAAACCTATGAATGTAATTAATTACCAAAAACATTTATAATTATAAAAGAGCCTGTTTCTATAATTAATGTGATCTAGATAATTACCCTTTACATACATCTAACTTTACTAAAATGTTTTTGTAACGCCCTACTTCCTTAGAGCTGTTAATAAGTGAGTTAAAAATGTGCCAATAGGTCGCTAATCGAGGTTTTAGGTTAAAAGTGTAGCTAAACTAGAATAAAAATTCGTTTAAAGACATTTAATGTAAAAATGTGGTCATTCGTTGAAATCGTAAAGAGTTAAACATTTGGGATCCCAAAATATTGTTTAGCAAATACTTTGCATCTCAAAATACATTTAAGGTCGACCTAAGCGACAAATCAACCAAATACATTACATCTTCCCAAACTAACCCTGGTCATGGCAACCAGGTAGGCCAAACATATACCCATCGCCCCACACTCTCCATACTCATGTTTGGTCGACATTCCCTGTGCCCTTACCTACACCATAGAGCACCTGTGAGCTGAAGCCTAGCAAGAAAACTCAACACAAAGCATATAACATACGCATATCTATCAACAGCATATAACAAAGTAGACAATAGGCTAAACACATAGTAGCCATGTCGTCCCAAGCATTTTACCAGGCCCTGGGTTTGCGGTCTTCACCGAGAGGATGGCTCCATCATCCTAGGAGGGTCTTGTCGTAACAGCTTGTACTCTGCATGCTCAATGTCATTCCCGGCCCCTTGCCGTACTCGGCTTTGCACTCTGTGTGCTAAACAACGTTCCCGGCCCCTTGCCATACTCGGCTTCCTACCGTTCTCGGCCTTCGCCTTTTCCAGCCTTCGCCTTTCACTCAAAAATATGCATCACATAATATAATATCAACAGATATCTAAACTTAAACACTTGGGCTATGCCCTGTAGTTCAATCAACAGGGCCACGCCCCCGCAATACAAATAATAGGGCCATGCCTTGCTCTATGGGTACAATAGTTTTCTTATCTGTGTCCTAAGCTATCTGAGCAACGCAAACCCGAGCACAGTCCTCTAACATAAGCCTCATTGAAAACCTAGTCACAACATATTTATAATATCCATTCATCAAATTCTAGTCCAATAAATAGCTTCAAGAAATAAATCTAGCCTCTGAGACCTTGGATTCTACCAAACTGGGTAGTAGAAACCTTCCCGAGCCTTAACGTTTGAGTTCTCGAGCTAAAATCCTTCAAACAGCCAAAATTATGCACTTGGGCCACGACTTAGCCCCCCTTAAGGGCCACGACGCCTAAACCTTATGCCGCAGTGCCAGGGCAATGTTTTTTTCAAAGTCCCCTAGCCTATAAATTCAAGTGGATCGCCGTGCTTGATGAACAGGGCCGTGGCGCGAGCCCGAAACCCAGAAATCCCATGCAAATTTTACGAGCTAACGTCCTTGAAAATCATTCTAACACACATCTAAATGAGAGTTGAGTCCCATAACCATTCTAATACACCTTAAGCAGTGATAAACCCCAGAAACTAACTAATTCACACCAATTAAATCTTAAGCTCAAAACTCAACTAAGTGCATGGATTACAGTGGAATTCAGTCAAATAACTACTCTAAATCCATACCTCTGTTACATATTATGCCTAAGCAACTCCTATACACTTCAACCCTTCAATCCTTCAGTCCCTTAGTCTGAATCTCCAATAGAACCTTCAAGCTTTCAAGCACCCAAGAAAAATAGTTGTAGCCGAGAGAGAGAAACCAAGAGGGTTGGCTGAGAGTTTTTTGTTTCCTTTCCTTCTCCTTAGTTCCAGTGATTTCTCAAGAATACCCAGCCTATTCTAAACCATGTATATCCCTTATCAAATGACCAAATTACCCCTTAAGTCAATCTAAGTCCTCAAGTTCCACTAAGGTCAATTTCGTCAATTGCCAAATTTTGCTAATTCCTCGAGTGTTCCCATAAATCCCCATTTATTCCTGACATATTCAATTCATATTTAAATTACTACCCATTACTCGATAAATCCTGAACACACATAATATTCCCAAAATACCCCTAGGCTCCTCCCGAGCCGGGTATTTCACCCCGTTGTGACTTTTTAACTAAATTAATCCCTAGGACCGTCTCAGATCGTGCATCACAAATAAATTACCAATCACTCATGGTATCAATCACAATATACACAAATATTGCATTTATGCCATCAATGAGCTAAAATAACAAATATGCCCCTAATAACCAATGGGGGCCCACATGCATATTTAATTCACCTAAACATGCATTTCTAATCACATAATCATCAAATTCACATATTAACGTAATTAAATCAATTATTACCCTCCCGGCATGTTAATCAAGGCCCTAAGCCTTATTAGCAAATTTGGGACGCTACAATTATCCCCTCCTTATAGAAGTTTTCTCCTCGAAATTACCTGAATAACTCAGGGTAACTATCCTTCATATCTGTCTCAAGTTCCCACGTCGCCTCTTCTACCTTCTTGTTCCTCCACAGCACTTTTACTAAGGCAATGGTCTTCCTCTGCAAGACTTTATCCTTTCAATCAAGAATCTGAAATGGCTTCTCCTCATATAATAAATCCTGATCAATCTCCAAGTTCTCATAACATAGAATGTGCGTAGAATCTGATACATTCTTCCGGAGCATTGATACATGAAACACATTGTGAACCCTTGATAGAGCTAGAGGCATCGCTAATCTGTAAGCTACCTCTCCAACCTATTCTAGAATCTCAAAGGGGCCAACAAACTTAGGGCTCAGCTTGCCCCAAACACCAAACTGTTTCACCCCTCTCAAGGGAGAAACTCTGAGAAATACATGGTGACGAACTTGAAACTCTACTCTCTTGCGTCTCAAGTCTGAGTAACTCTTCTAGCGACTCTAGGAGGCGAGCATTCGAGCTCTAATCTTTTCAATCGCCTCATTGGTAGTCTGAACAACCTCAGGACCCAGATATCTCCTCCTATCTCATCCCAATGGATAGGTGATCTACACTTTCTTCCATATAACATCTCTTACTGAGCCACTCCGATAGTCGCCTGATAATTGTTATTGTAAGAAAACTCAATCAAAGGGGGATACTTACTCCAAGATCCCCTAAAATCCAGCACACAGGCCCGTAACATATCCTCCAGTATCTGAATCGTCCTTTCAGACTGTCCATCCGTCTGAGGATGATAAGCGGCGCTAAACCACAACTGCGTGCCCATAGCCTTCTACAAGCTCTCCCAAAACATGGAGGTGAAGGTGGGGTCCCTGTTAGATACTATCGACCTCAGAGCCCCATGAAATCGTACAATTTCCTTCACATACAACTCAGTACAATGCTCCATAGTATAAGTTATCCTAACAGACAAAAAGTGGGTTGACTTAATATACCTGTCTACAATCACCCACATAGAATCATGTTGTCCCACGGTCTTCGGTAAACCAACCAAGAAGTCCATGGTGATATCCTCCTATTTCCATTCTGGAATCCCTAGAGGTTGCAACAATCATGTTGGCCTCTGATGTTCAGCCTTTACCTGATGACAAGTTAAACACTTTGCCACATAATCCATGACATCTCTCTTTATCCCCAACCACCAATAGTCCCATCTGTGAAACAGAAAAGTCTTTAGCCGCTCCGGCTAAGACGCTCTCTTTTTTCCCTCTCAACTGGGGATCCTCCCCCTGTGCCTCCTTGATCCTCTCAAGGAGCGTAGACTGAAGAGTGCTGTTGGCTAACTAACCAACCACAAAATCTATACCTGCTCTTGTCATCTCTTTAGCTAACATGTTTGATATCTGCCTCGAACTAAACAATTGTCATGGGCCCTTCCGACTCAGTGCGTCGGCCACCACATTGGCCTTCCCATGATGATATACAATATCATAATCGTAATCAATTACCAATTCCAACCAGCATCTCTGGCGCATATTCAGATCCTTCTAAGTAAAGATGTACTTCAAACTCTTATGGTCGGTGTATATTTCGCACTTCTTGCCACATAGATAATGTCTTCAAACCTTAAGTGAAAATACAACCACTGCCAATTCCAAATCATGTGTGGGATATCTCTGCTCATACTGCTTCAGCTGTCTCAACGCATAGGCTATCACCTTTCTGGCTTCCATCAGTACACACCCCAAACCCTGTCTGGAAGCATTACAATAAACCACAAACATTTCATTGTCTGATGGCAGACTCAAAACTGGAGCGGTGATCAGTCACTGCTTCAATTCCTTAAAATTGTTCTCACACCTGTCTGTCCATACATACTTAGTCTTCTTACGCATCAATTCGGTCAATGGTGTGCCTATTCCAGAGAATCCCTCGATGAACCGCCAATAGTACCCTGCCAATCCCAAAATGCTCCTAACCTCCGGTACAGTGCTCGGCCTAGGCCAATCTCTCACTGCCTCAATCTTGCTTGGGTCAACTAGAGTCCCCTCCTTACTGACAATGCCACCCAGACATGTTACTTGGGGTAGCCAAAACTCATACTTATTGAACTTATGCTCCCTCAACCATTGTAACACCAGCCGTAAATACTACTCGTGCTCTGTCTCTGATTGAGAGTACACCAGTATGTCATCAATGAAGACAATCACGAACTTGTCCAAATAGTCCTTGAAGACCATATTCATCAAATAGAAAAAAGGTTGTTGAGTGTTGGTTAATCCAAAGGACATGACTAGGAATTCATAGTGTCCATACCTCGTATGGAAAGCGGTCTTTGGTATGTCCTCCTCTTTAATCCTTAACTGGTGGTAACTTGACCGAAGGTCAATATTAGAGAACACTGTCTTCCCCTGTAGTTGGTCAATCAATTCGTCGATCCTAGGTAGTGGGTACTTGTTCTTAATGGTCAACTTATTCAACTCCCTGTAGTCAATACACATCCTTAAAGATCAATCCTTCTTCTTAATGAACAACACTGGGGCACCCCATGGCGAGAAACTCGGTCTGATGAATCCCTAATCCAGTAACTCTTGCAACAGAATCTTCAGTTCCTTCAACTCTACCGGAGCCATTCTATAAGCTGTCCAAGATACTGGCTCCACCCCTGGCGCAAATTCTATAACAAACTCGATCTCTCAGCGTGGCGACAATTCTGGAAAATCTGCAGGGAATAAATCTTGAAACTCACATACCAGTCTGGTCTCACTCGGTCCAACTGACACAACTCTAGAGGTATCCACAATGTTTGCTAGGAATCCTATGCAACCCTTCTGCATCAGGTCTCTAGCCTTTAGTGTCGAAATCATAGGTTCTTGCGGTCCACTCATTGTCTCAACGAATACAAAGGGTACCTCCCCTTCCAGTTCAAAAGTCACCATCCTACGCTTGCAGTCAATCATCACCCCATACTTTGATAGCCAATCCATCCATAGGAACATATCGAAGTCATCCATTTATAACTCAATCAGATCAACAGACAACTCCCTACTGTCTATCTCTACTGGCAATGCTCTAACCCATCTCCTAGAGACTACCAGTTCCCTAGTTGCAAACAAAGTCTGAAATCCCCTAGCATACAAATCACTAGGTCTACACAGCTGATCTATCACTCTAGCAGAAACAAATGAATGAGTAGCCCCCAAATCAATCAATGCAGTAAAAAGAAGAACCAGCACTAGAAATCTGACCTGTCACAACCGAGGAGCTAGCCTCAGCCTCAGTCTGGGTCAAGGTGAATACTCTGGCAGGAGCGAGACTGTTGCTCTGCTTCGGCTCTTCCTTCCTGGCGTGTGGGCAGTCCTTCCTTAGATGACTAATGCTCCCATAAGTAAAGTAGGTCCTAATCTTGCACTCTCCCTGATGTCGTCGTTTGTACCGAGGACACGCTCAGAAACTCCTCTAGTTGTCTCCCCCGCCTTGACGGCCACTGAAAGCTCCATGAGCCCTCCTATCCGAACCAAAATGAAAAAAAGAATCTAGGGCCTTTCTCTTCTATTCACTGGGGCCACAACCCTAATTAGATCAAGTAAAAGGAGGCACTGTCCTCCGAGCATCGCGCCTAGTAGCGCCCTCTCTCCATATCTGATCCTCGGCCCCTCAGATGTAAGGGCCTTGTCCAATACCTGTGCATAAGTGGTCGTCCCCATATCCAAAGTTTTCTTGACGTCACGGGCGATCATAACATTCAATCTCCGCACAAACCGGTGCCATGTCAGTTGGCACCAGATCTGGTGCGAACTTCGCTAACTGGTCAAACTTCAAAGCATACTCAATAACTGTCATTCGATTCTGAGTCAGGTTGGTAAACTCATCAACCTTCGTAACTCGGACTGCGGCACTGTAATACTCCTCATTAAAAATATTCTTGAACTCTTCCCAATTCATAACTGCAACATTCCTTCTCTGCGACACAAAATCCCACCATGTAAAGACCCAAATTCGCTAGTGAGGCTTAAGGGTTTTGATTAGTGTGCCAGGAGGGCAATAATGGATTTAATGTGATTTAAATGTGTAATTATATGATTAATAATGTTTGTATGATAATTGATGATAATATGATATATATATGTGATAAATGTGAGAACCACATTATTATGTGGATAAATCTACAACCGGCGACTTGGGGCGATCCTAGGGCTAGACAGCGGGAAAAGTCACAACGGGGCATTATAATTGACTTTGGTCATATCAGGGGTATTTTAGGTATCGGGTAATGATTTTGACTATCGGGTTATCAAAATAAATATATGGAGATATATTTGAGGTTAGAGAGTTTAGGCAGGAATATTGGGGAAATTTACTATTTTTCCCTTGGGGATGTTTCTGGTACCCCGAGCTTTGGGATTAGCTTAATAGTCTAAGGATAGACTTAGGAAGATTTTAGAAAATAGTAGACACAAAGTTAGAACCAACTCTTTCTCAGCCTTCTCTCTCTTCTCTCTCTTAAGGAAGGAAAACACTGAAATTTGAGGAGGAATTGCTGGAATCAAGCTGAATCTTTGGGAATTGAAGGGATAAATTGGAAGTTTAGCTCAAGGACTGATCAAGAACTAAAATAGAGCTAAGGTAAGCAATGATTTTCGTTTCTATGGTTAGGAATTTTGAGAAAATGGCTGGGTTTTTAATGGTTGTTGTTTTGGTATTCAAGGTGGAATTTGAGGCTGAAACTTTGAAGATAGGTCAGGGAACTCCTGGAGAAGTGATTCTACAGCTGAGGTAAGCTTTAATCCAAGGTTTGATGGTTGAATTCTAGTATCTCCATGGCTGGTTTTGTGTTCTTGGGTTAGAAGGTTTCAGTAATAGAAATGGGTTTTCTATGGGTTTCTAGCCTAGGATTAAGTTGGGGTGTGTTGTTGGAATCTTGTGGGAAGTCTTTGGATAATTGAGTTGTGGATTTGGGGTGGTTTTGAGTGAGTTTCCATGAGGTTTGGGAGTTTAAAATGGTGGTTTTTCTAGGTTCGAAGGGGTCGGATCGCGGCATAGTTCTTGGTAAGCCGCGACCCTTCGAATCTGAGTTGTGCTGAGGAAGGAGGGCGGGCCGCGGCATGGCCTAAGGAATGCCGCGGCCCTTACTTGTTTTTGGGCATTTGGAGGCCCCTGGTTGGGGCCATGCCGCGGCATGGATGGCCTATGCTGGGGCCCTTAAGGGATTCTTAGATTTTGAGATTTTAGGCTTGGGAATTTAACCTAAGGTGTTCGGGATTGAATCTTTTACCATATTTGGTGAAGTTCAATGTTCCGGGGACTATAACTTTGTCGAGAAACTCATTTAAGATTGTTAATGGTATCCTTTATCGTGGTTGTGACTAGGTGCTAAGCTAGGGCTCGGGGATCGGATCGCGCTCAAGGAGTATCACCCGTAACTAGTTCATCTAGAAGCCAAAGGTAAGAAAATTACACCCGGTTGAATATTTGAACGGGACTAAGGCTCCCTGATATATATGATTGAAAGAATGGTATTATGCCCTATAAATTGTAAACCAACGGCCTAAGTGTGCCACGGTTAACTTGTGCAATTGGCATGGCTCGGACACTGGTATCCGAGGACAGCTTATTATGCACTGAGCTCGGTTTAAGCGGGCCGGAGTCAGTGGGTTAAACAGAGGGTGCGACCTAAGGTGTCGGCCCTAGTATTTGTGTTAGTTGATTATTATATTTGGCTATGAATGTGATTAATGAGATTGTTGATTAATCTAAGTATAGATGAGGCTATTTGTACCTTGAAGTATGCTTATATGCTATGGATTGAATATTTGAACATGCTTATTAGAATATTTGTTTGATAATATTGTATATGCTGTGTATGTTGTTTTCTTGTTGGGCCTTGGCTCACGGGTGCTACGTGGTGCAAGTAAAGGCAAGGGCAAGATTGATCAACCCTAATTGGAGAGCTCTGTAGGGTGAAAGTACATGTCAGGCCGCTCAGCTGCCACGGTTGAGGAAATTACAGGGACGAGAGGGCCAGAACCTTGTAATTTGCCTTAGTATGGCTAATGGATACTCTTAACTGTTGAATTTTGTAAACCAACTCTTAAACATTGTACTTTTGGGGATCCCTTCTGTAAACTGTTTATAATCTATAAAATGATTCTTTTGCAGCCAAAATGTCTTTTAGCCTTAGAATACTTTAGCTAATGACACGCTTTGAATAAATGACTTGATTAGCAAGTCTCACTCTTTTATAAACACACAATGTAGCGCTCTTGGCTATCCAGGGCGTTACACACCAAATGCGGGTGTCTTCTATAAACATGTAGCTGGCACAAGGTACTCTCTCATTCCTTTCCACCCTCATGAAATCTAGGATGGAAGAAATCATGTTCATCCACGGCTCTACATGCAGTGGGTCTGGTCCACCCTCGAAGGTGGGATGATGCTGCTTCTTGAACCTCTCATACATAGGTTCCCATCTATTCACCACAGTAGACGGTGCTGGCACTGGTGCCACAGCCTATGGAACCTACAACCCTATGCCCTGAGGAGGGCTATTGCCTCAACTGTCGAAGCTCTTCTTCTGTTCGGTGAAGTCTACCTTCCTCCTCGGAAAATAACTGTTGCCAATTTGGTGGGGCAGGTGGAGGGTCTTGACCCTGGTTGCCATCCTCGGCCCAACATCCAAAACAACCTCCCAATTTGCATTAACTAACCACTACCAGCAACCCACATAACACAAAGAACATACAACAATCAAGGGGCCATGCTCTAGCATCATGCATAGGTCAACTCATTCATCATGCTCTATTAAAATAATCAAGAAAATAAGGCATTTTAACACACAATCAAGCATATCATTCAATAATTATAGACTAACCCTAAGTCGAGCTTGTCACTGGCAGCGAGCGTACATGTTTGGTCAATGTCCAAGAACCATAAACCTTAGCTCGCTCTAATACCAAGTTGCAATGCCCTACTTCCTTAGAGTTGTTACTAAGTGAGTTAAAAACGTGCCATTAGCTCGCTAATCAAGGTTTTAAGTTAAAAGTGAAGCTAAACTGGAATAAAATGTCGTTTAAAAACATTTAATGTAAAAACGTGGTCATTCATTGAAATCTTAAAGAGTTAAACATATGGGATCCCAGAATACTGTTTAGAAAATACTTTACATCTCAAAATACATTTAAGGTCGACCCAAGTGACAAATCAACCAAATACATTACATCCTCCCAAAATAACTCTGGTCGTGGTGGCCAGGTAGGCTAAACATGTACCCATTGCCCCACGCTCTCCATACTCATGGTTGGTCGACCTTCCCTTTTCCCTTACTGGCATGATAGAGCACCCGTGAGCCAAAGCCCAACATAAAAACTCAACAGAAAATAAAAACATATGCATATATATCAACAACATATAACAAAGCAGGCAACAGGCTAAACACATAGCAGCCATGTCGTCCCAGGCACTTTACCAGGCCCTGGGTTCGTGGTCTTCACTGAGAGGATTACTCTAGCATCCTAGGAGGGTCTCGCCCTAACAGCTTGCACTCCACATTCTCAACGTCATTCTGGGCCCCTTGTCGTACTCGACTTTTCACTCTGCATGCTCAACGCCGTTCCCAGACCCTTACCGTATTCGGCTTCCTGTCGTTCTCGGCCTTCGTTGTTTCCTTCCTTCGTCGTTCTCGACCTTCACCTTTCACTCACAAATTTGCATCACATAATATAATATCAACAGATATCTAAACATAAACTAAACTTAAACACTAGGGCTACGCCCTATGATTCAATCAATAGGGCCACGCCCTACAATACAAACAATAGGGCCACGCCCTGCTCTACGGGTACAATAGTTTTCTTACCTGTGTCCCAAGCTATCTGAGCATCGCAATCCTGAGCACAGTCCTCTAACATGAGCCTCATTGAAAACCTAGACACAACATATTTATAATAGCCATTCATCAAATTCTAATCCAATAAATAGCTTCGAGATATAAATATTGCCTCTGGGACCTTGGATTCTACCAAACTGGGTTGTAGAAACCTTCCTGAGCCTTAATCTTTGAGTTCCTGAGCTAAAAACCTTCAAACAGCCAAAATTCTGCATTTGGGTCGCGGTCCAGCTCCCCTTATGGGCCACGGCGCGCCCCAAGTCAGAGGAAAAATGTCTCTCTGCTGAGAGACACAGGTCGCGACGCCTAAACCTTGTGCCGCGGCACCTGGGAAATTTTTTTTCCAAAGTCCCTTGGCCTATAAACTCAAGCGGGCCGCAGCACGAGCCCGAAACCCAGAAATCCCATGCAAATTTTATGGGCTAACTTCCTTGAAAATCATTCTAACACACACCAAAATTAGAGTTGAGTCCCATAACCATTCTAATACACCTTAAACAGTGCTAGAACCCCAGAAACTAACTAATTCACTCCAATTCACACCAATTAAATCTTAAGCTCAAAACTCAACTAAGTTCATGGATTACAGTGGAGTTCAGTAAAATAACAACACTAAATCCATACCTTTGTTATAGATTCAGCCTGAGAAATTCCTATACACTTCAAGCCTTCAATCCTTCAGTCCCTTAGTCTAAATCTCCAATAAAACCTTCAAACTTTCAAGCACCCAAGAAAAAATGTTGTAGCCGAGAGAGAGAAACCAAGAGGGTTGGCTGAGAGTTTTTTGTTTCCTTTCCTTCTCCTTAGTTCCAGTGACTTCTCAAGAATACCCAGCCTATTCTAAACCATGTATAGCCCTTATCAAATGACCAAATTACCCTTAAGTCAATCTAAGTCCTCAAGTGCCACTAAGGTCAATTTCGTCAACTACCGAATTCTGCTAATTCCTCGAGTGTTCCCATAAATCCCCATTTATTCCTGACATATTCAAGTCATAGTTAAATTACTACCCATTACTCGATAAATCGCGAACACACATAACATTCCTTAAATACCCCTACGCTCCTCTCGAGCCGGGTATTTGACCCCGCTGTGACTTTTTAGCTAAACTGCTCCCTAGGACCGTCTCGGATCCTGCAACACAAATAAATCACCACTCACTTGTGGTATCAATCACAATGTACATAAATATTGCATTTATGCCCTCAACAAGCTAAAATAACAAATATGCCCCTAATAACCAAATGGGGCCCACATGCATATTTTATTCACCTAAACATGCATTTCTTGTCACATACTCATCAAATACACATATTAACATAATTAAATCAATTATTGCCCTCCCGGCACGCTAATCAAGACCCTAAGCCTTATTAGCAAATTTGGGACGCTATAGTTTTTTACATAATGTTGGTTATCTTAAAGGCCTATAAAATCTATTGTCTTTATTATGGTGTGAGTTACCATGTTTTAACTAATTTAATACTTAGTAGTTTACGTGCAATTGGTTTCTCCAGAACAATTCATATACACAAATAGTACAATCCTAGATAAGCATGTTTCTAAAAGATGCATGATTAATGAGAAATTGTGTGTGGTTTCATGAATGGCATGTAATTGACTAATGCATGTTAATGTTATCAATCAAACATCAATGAACATTTATTTAAATAAATACAATAAATGATGAACCGAGTACTATTCGGTATTTCTAAAATTTACAACCCTTGAAAAATTTGAAATAAAATTGCAATCTAAGCCTATGTAGCTTTCAAGACTCTCCAAAAATGCTCCCATTTTCTTTAGGCTTTCTTGCTAATCTTTAGGAACTTTGTTATGCCCAACCTATTAATTAGAAACAAACTTTCTAAGTAAATAACCATTTTTGTCATCTTTTTAATTTAGTTGAATTTAAATAATTAAAAAATCAAATTCAAATAATTATTTAAACTTAAGATATTAAAATATCTTAATCAACTAAAAGATATTTTATTTTCTAATAAAATAAAATAAGATAATTAAACTTTTAAATTCAAATAATTTAAATATAATCAAATAAAAGATTTTTGAACAAAATTAGGAACTAGGGTTTGGGCACCAAGATTGGTGCCCTAGCCATCCTAGGGTCGGCGACGCCATTGAGCCTCAGGCTCAGGAGCATGGCTACAGCAGGGGCTAGGAGCTAGGTGTTGGGTGCACTGCAGGGATGCAGTTGGGCATGTGCACACGGAAGTAGGGGCTCGGGAGCCTGGGCGTGCGCATGGGAGCAGTGGCTCGGGAGCCTAGGTGTGTGCGCAGGGAACCGCAGGGTTGCGCGGCAAGGGCTTGGGCTTGTCCCGAGGCTGGTGCATGCGGCTGGGCTTGGGTCCTTCTCATATCTTCTGTATAGAATTTTAAAATACATATTTCACAAATAAAATTTACAAAAAAACTTATGCCCTTTATGGCTTACACAAGATCTAGAAAAACAATAAAATTCATAACCCGATAACACCATATAATTAACAATCCATCATTCAAGAAACATGTCCATCCATTCAATATACATATCAATATACGTATAACAAATGCAAGAAACCCACAGAGTATTTAATATATATATGTATAGACTGCTCTAGTACTAATTGTTTGTATTAAATGATCAACTAAAAGGTACGCAGTAGAATATATAGACCCATTTTAGTAAATATTGATACTAGTCAGGATCATATACATATATAAATATTAAATCACATACAAAATAGACCAGGCATTACCTCTTGTAGCCTATCAAGTGTCCTTGAATCTTTTTTGTATAAAATCAACAATCTTCCAATCCAGCAATCTTAAAGTACACACCATGATCTTCTAGACCAATCCTCAAACACACAAGGACGTGTGTGGGCATGTAGGATTCAAAAGATTGATTTATGTGACTCTCTAGATGTACTCAACACGTGAGATCTAGAGAGGTTTGACTGAGAGAAGGTTTAGAATAGTTTTCAGGTTTTGAGAAAACTATCTCTTTAGAGAGAGAGAGAGAGAGACAGTATTTTTTATTCTCAAAAATAATAATAAAGCTTATTATAAGAGTCACATACTATTAGACTTATAGAATGATATTTAATCTAATTAAATCATTTTTATTTTATTAAAAATATAATTCAAATTAAAACTAATCATATATTTACATTTAATTATTTATTTAAATCATATTTAAAATGAATAATTAAATAGTTGATTAAACAAAATCATTTGAAATTCAAAAGTCAAATTTTAAGGATAAAAGTCCCTGAGTTAGGCGCCACACACTGGGCAGCACAGTGTGTGTCACCCAACCTAATGAGGGTTTCCATGATTTTCTCATTTGTTTGTTTAATCAATCTTTAAGACAATATATTTATCCCAACATAAATATCAGTTAATTAAAAATTAACTTTATCATAAACTATCAAATTTAAATTAATCATATTGTAAATAAGATATTTATTATTCTCTCTCTTCATATTAATCCAAATAAGATTAATATTAATTTTAACATATAGTTTTTCATCATAAAAACAATATAGTTAAATAATTAATTAATTCACAATTTATCAATTACCCATGATTATCACATAATTATCTCCTTGCCATAGAAAATTAATTCCTTTGCAATTTAGTCTTTTCTCTTTACAAATTTTCTATTGACATCCATACCCTTGACAATGTAGGATAGAGGTTGCTATCCAGATTTCCGGATAGCGTTTAGATGGATATCCTCGGGGAAGCAGAATTATCAAAGTCTTTCACGGAAGGTGACCAGAGCTCGCGGATGGACAGAAAGGCTTCGCCTCTCCCGTTTAGTGTCCGGCTTACCCTTTCAAGCAAACGCGACACGGAAGCTCGTCAACTCTCCCGGACTCCCGAAGGGATATCCTTCGGGGAAGCTCCTTCCAGGAGAAGCTCTTAAGGTTGCCTTTGCGGAAACAGTTCCGTGCCTCGCACGGAACAAGACCAAGCGATCGAGTCATGGAGGAGGCATAGATGGAATGATATCCGCCTGACACAGGATCCCGCCTGACACGCCTGACAGGTCAAGGCCGCACACATACCAGCACGCCTAAAAGTACCATTTCACCTACTGTTCCGCTGACAACTTGGAAAAGACGGCTGCCTTTGTGCATTCCCCATACTTTCACGTAAATATACCCACATAGAGCCTGGTAGCCAGGCGACTACGGTAATTGTATCCCCTATTTATGGCTGGTGTAATTAAGACTCATGTGAGTAGAGAAAAACCCTAATCCAAAACCCTAGCTATAAAGACCCCCTCATTTTACGATAGGGGGGACGGCCAAAAAATCACATAGGAAGAACTCTGCTAAAATCTCTCTAACTTCATCTTCTCCAAGAGAACCCGAGAGAAACACTGTAAGGTTGTGAGTTTCCTGTACACCAGCTGTTTAACTATAATTCTCTACAAGTATAATAACATCGACTCGTGGACTAGGGCTCGTTAACGCCTGAACCACGTAAAAACACTGTTTGTTTATTTACATTTCTGCACTTCTACAGTTCTTATCTTTTTATTATTTCGTTCGTATTCGTTTCCGAAAAACTCGGTAAACATTTTGGTGCTTTCATTGAGAGCTGTAGGAAGTTGTTAGTCAGCTCTTTTTCTGCGTACTGAAAAGATGGTGACTACGAGAAAATCTGCGGTTGACAAAAATGCTAGGGTCAACCCCGATACTATGATGGAAGATGTGGTACAAAATGAACCCTCGGACCACCAAGGTGAAGACCCGACATCCCGCCAGGATCGGGTCAGTACTGAAGATACGACATACTTAGAAAGCGAAGAAGAGTATGTCTGAGACGGTTACTACAAAGATGGCTACTACTACGAGAAGGATCCAGAACTGGTCCAAGTAGCCGAAGAACTGGTGGTCACTAAGGCCAAGCTTGCTGAGCAGGAGCGCGTCTCCGAAAAAATGCAGCGCATAATGGAGCACCTCCAAAGCAAGTTCGGAGATCTAGGCGACTCGGACGAGGATGCCTCTGTTCTAGGTGGTGCTGATGCCACCATGCCGGATCCAGCCGCTGCTGGACCATCCAAAGCCGCCCCTAACAAGGGCAAAGAAAAGGTTGGGGAGCCTGTGCGCACTAACGCCCCTGCACCTCCTAAAGGCATGAATCACCAGGCCGACTGCCCCCCCCCCCCCCCCGCGCGCAGAAGGTCTCTGGCGCTCCTAAGCCCAGACGTCCTTCAGCCCCAAGGTGGCACTCTGTGCCTAAAGGGCCCGGTGCTAAGGCACCCAGGCCTAGGGGAAGGAACGACCGCCCCAGTGATTCCGTCAACCAGGACGGTCGGGCTGCGGACACGCACTCCGAAGATAGCTGGTCCACGGTGGACCTAAGAAGAAGGTTGGAGGCCAAGTATGAAAAGGCCAAAGGAGAAAAGGCCCGGCCTCGCGGAGATGACCTGCGAAATCATCTTAATGACAAGCTCCGGGGACGTGACCTCCCGGAGAGTGATACAAAGAGGCTCGAGGAACAGATCACTGCCTTGACCAAGCTGGTCCGGAAGCAAAGTGGGGCCCTGTCAGACTCCGAGGAGGAGGACCCGGAACCATGTATTTGGAGGATCGCGGAAACGTCCCTCCCGGATAACTTCAAAATGCCTCACATAGAATTATATGAGGGGAGGACAGACCCGCGCACCCATCTAGCTAAATACAACAAAATGATTCAAGTGGCGCGTGTCAGTGAGGATGCCAAATGCATGTGCTTCTCACTCACCCTTACCAAGTCCGCGGAGGACTGGTGGAAAAGATTAGCTCCCGGATCCATCCATAGTTGGAAGGAGCTACAGTCCGCATTCAGAAGGCAGTTCATTGCTGCCCGAGACCACGACATGGAGGTTGGTTCCTTAACCAACATCAAGCAGCTACCCAATGAGAACCTCAAAGCTTTCATTCAGAGAATGATGGAAGCTGCTGCTAAGACCAAGGTCAGCGACGACATGAAGCTGATCGCCCTTCAATCGGGCCTTACTGTCGGCTCCCTGCTATGGGGGGAAATGCAAAGGAGACGGGCAGAAACGCTGTCCGAATTCATGTCAAAAGCTCAGGGAATCATCAACCTTGAGGATGCCTACCAGCAGGCCTTTGGAGTTCCCCCAGCTCCGACGCCTTCCGTGACTGCGCCAAGCTTTGCTTCGCAAGCTCCCGCACCAGCCCTCACGCTTCCAGGAGCCCAGTTCACTCCAAGCGTGTATGGGCCTTCCGCGTCTACTCAGATGCCGAGTCAAACCCATTTCTCTGGGTACGGAGCTGTACAAACAGGATGTAGTATCGCTCCCGGACCGTCGCAACCGCAAGCAGAAGGCCCAGAACGAAATCTAAGCCAATTGCGGAATAAACGAGGCGGAAGAAACTCCAACCTGGGAGACCATTCAAAGAAACCCCGGAAGGACTATGAGCCCAAGTTCACGGAGTACACCAGTTTAATAGATTCACAAGAGAATGTCTATCGGGCGACCTGTAATATGGTCAACTACAGGAAGCCCCCGAAAGTGTCTCACGGAGGAAGGCGTCCGCGAGACTCCAATAAGAGGTGTGAGTTCCACGGAGACGTGGGGCACACCACAAACGAATGTCTTCAGCTGAAGGATGAGATCGTGTCCCTGGCAAGAGCGGGACACCTCGGTCAATGGGTGAGGATACCCATAATCTATCCCGGACAGGGAGTAGTTCACGGAGCTGCATATTCTCCGGGACAGAGGGGGACCGCTAGCGCTCCTGGAGCCGGTCACCCCCAAGCTCCTGGGTCTCAGTCCCCAGCGCTCCCTGCTCCAACCTCTCCGGCACCCATTGCCTTATTGGCTCCGGCACCCAGAAACCCATATCCGCCCGGCCTTGCTCCGCCACCCATTGACGGACACGTAGCCACCATTTCCGGAGGACCGCACCTTGCCGGAAGCACCCGCAACTCCCAGAAAAGGTACTTGAGGGAGTTAGAACACACCGGAGAGTTGTGCGCCTTGGTTCAGTCACCTGCTTAGCGTCCCCGAATGATGGATCTTCCCATCACCTTCACGGAAGATGACGCCCGACATGTGCACTTCCCCCACAATGATCCCCTCGTGGTGGAAGCTCAGATTGCCAATAAGAAGGTATCACGGATCCTTGTCGATAATGGAAGCTCCGTAAATATCCTCTTCAAAGCTGCCTTCCACGCTATCGGATTAACCGAGACAGACCTGACCCCATGCCCCATCCAGCTTCAGGGGTTCAATGGGGATGCACTCATGCCATTAGGCATAATTCAACTTCCAGTCACCCTCAAAGGAGAAAGCGACGCTTGCGCCTTCAAGCACTGCACATTTGTAGTGGTCGACTGCCCCACGGCGTATAATGCTATCCTAGGCCGACCGGTCCTAATCGATTGCGGGGCCATAACCTCGATACGCCACTTATGCCTGAAGTTTCCATGCGACGACGGGCGTATCGGCACCCTCCGGGGAAACCAACGAAGTGCACGAAGCTGTTATAACGTCTCCGTCCGATCCGTCTACACGGTCCAGGAGGCGGTTGTTGCCGCTCCTTTAGCGGGAGATTTACCAGAAACTGGGGGTGCCCAAGGGGCGTGCGTTGACGAACTCGACCCTAGACTGGGGGTCGAGAGAGCGATAGAGCCGATGGAGGAAGTCGAAGAGGTGATCCTCAACCCGGGAGATCCCACCAAAGTCATTCAGGTAGGGAAAAACCTTCCATCGGCCATTCGAGAAAAGATCATGGCCACTGTGAAGAATAATCAGGATATCCTGGCATGGTCCCACGCTGATATGACGGGGATTAATCCTAATGTTGCGTGCCACGCACTCAACATAGACCCATCTGCAACTTCAGTTCGCCAAAAGAGGAGGCCGTTAGACCCAGTGAGGGTCGAAGCAGTCAAAGCTGAAGTGGACAAGTTGATGTCCATAGGCTTTCTCCAGGAGTCACACTATCCCGTGTGGTTGGCCAACCCAGTTCTGGTCCCGAAACCCAATGGGTCCTGGAGAATGTGCATTGACTTCACGGACCTAAACAAAGCCTGCCCGAAAGATTGTTTCCCTCTTCCGCGAATCGATCAGATGGTAGACGCTACTTCCGGGTATGAACTCTTATCCTTCATGGATTCGTACTCTGGATACAACCAGATCAAGATGCATGTCGCGGACCAGGAACACACCAGCTTCCTCACGGACAAGGGTGTCTACTGTTACGTGGTCATGCCTTTCGGTTTGAAGAATGCTGGGGCGACGTACCAGCGTCTAGTAAACAAGATGTTCAAGGACCAGCTGGGGAGGAACATGGAGGTATACGTAGACGACATGTTGGTAAAATCCAAGACCTCCGGGGACCACAGTGACGACCTTGAGGAAGCTTTCGCCGTGATCCGAAAGTATGGAATGAAACTGAATCCGAAGAAATGTACTTTCGGGGTCTCGTCTGGGAACTTCCTCGGTTTCATTGTCAGCTCCCGCGGAGTGGAGGCCAACCCTGAGAAAATTAAGGCGTTCATAGATATGCCTTCTCCCCGGAAGCATAAGGATGTCCAAAGCGTTAACGGAAGGATAGCTGCGCTCAGCCGCTTCGTATCTAAGGCCATTGACAAATGTGTCCCCTTCTTCAATGTGTTGCGAGGAAACAAGAGGTTCGAGTGGACCCCCGAATGCGAAGCAGCCTTCCAACACCTCAAGGAACATTTAACCCGAGCTCCCATTCTGTCCAAACCTGTCGAAGGAGAGGCGTTGTTCTTATACTTAGCTGTGACAGAGCACGTCGTGAGTGCCGCTCTCGTCCGGGAAGACGGCCGTATCCAGCTCCCTGTGTATTACGTAAGCAAGAGGTTACTGGACGCCGAGTCCAGATATTCAATGATCGAAAAACTCTCCCTCTGCTTGCTAATCGCTTTGCGGAAGCTAAGGCCCTATTTCCAGGCGCACACCATCAGAGTACTCACCAACCACCCTCTCCAACAAGTCTTGCAGAAGCCCGAGTCTTCTGGCAGATTGCTTAAATGGGCCATGGAACTGAGCCAATTTGACATCCACTACTAGCCACGTGTTTCCATAAAAGGACAAGCTCTCGCGGACTTTATTGTGGAATGCTCAGGAATGAATGACCTCCCGGAAGATCCTGTCCCGGAACTTCCCACATGGAAGGTCTATGTAGACGGAGCCTCAAATGAAAAAGGAGCTGGAGCAGGGGTCATCCTAATATCTCCCCAAGGACATCAGCTCCAGAGCGCCATCCATTTCGTGTTCCCAAGGTCCAACAACGAGGCAGAACATGAAGCCATGCTAGCTGGATTGCAACTGGCCAGAGAAGTCGGAGCCCAAAAAATCGAAGTATACAGCGACTCCCTACTTGTGGTAAACCAAATATCTGGGGAATACCAGACGAAAGGAGAAAAAATGGCTGCCTACGTGTCTCTCTCCCGCGGCCTCCTGCAGCATTTCAAAGGCTACCAAATCCGCCAGGTCCCCCGGGACCAGAACTCACTCGCGGACACGCTGGCCAAGCTTGCAACAGACCCGGAGATTGAACAATATGGCCTAGTACCCATCGGGCACTTAGAAGCACCTAGTACCGAGACACAGAGGGTAAATGCCATCATCGACCATTCCCATTCCTGGATAGGACCCATCGTCAGATTTCTCACCACCGGAGCTCCCCACTGATAAAGCTGACGCAAGAATGCTCCAGTATCAAGCTCCCCGATACGTGGTTATGGATGGAAAGCTTTACCGCAGGGGGTTGTCCATACCCTTCCTTAGGTGTGTTGCCGGAACCGAAATCAGCGCCATCATCCATGAGGTTCACGGAGGCTTCTGTGGTGACCATACCTCCGGGCTGAGCCTCTCCAAAAAGATCCTTCGTCAAGGATACTTCTGGCCCACCATGAAGAAGGATTGTGTGGATTATGTCAAAAAATGTGAGCAGTGCCAGAGGTACGCCAAGGTTCCGCGAGCGCCGCCTACAGAAATTACCTTAATGACCAGCCCCTGGCCGTTCGCCATCTGGGGCATTGACCTAGTAGGTTCCCTTCCAACTGGAAGGGGCGGAGTGAAATATGCCATAGTCGTGGTAGACTACTTCACCAAATGGGCTGAAGCTGAACCTATGAACACGGTCACGTCTAAGAAAGCACTGGACTTTGTCATCAGGAATATAGTGTGTCGTTTTGGGCTTCCACGAAAAATTGTGTCCGATAACGGGAAGCAATTTGATAGTGAACATTTCACGGACTTCTGTGCTTCGCATGGAATCATCAAAAGCTTTTCCGCAGTCGCCAGACCTCAAGCTAATGGGCAAGTGGAAGCAGTAAACAAAATCTTAAAGACCATGTTGAAGAAAAAACTCCAAGCCTGCAAGGCTCACTGGCCGGAAGAGCTTCCGCGAGTACTTTGGGCCTATCGCACAACAGAGAGAACTTCGACGGGGCACACACCTTATTCCATGACCTTCGGTTGTGAGGCCGTCATCCCAGTAGAAACTATGATCCCCTCTCACAGGCAGGACACCTACGACCCTACCCGGAACCACGCCCTTCTCCAGGAGTCCCTGGACATGATCGAAGAGCTCCGGGAGCAGTCGCAGGTCCAACTAAAAATGTACCAAGGCAAGATAGCCCGACACTTCAACACAAGAGTCAAGAGCCGTACATTCGAAGTTGGGGACCTTGTCCTACGGAGAGTATTTCCTGCTACGCAGGATCCGGGAGTGGGAGTCCTCAGACCCAACTGGGAAGGCCCCTATGAAGTACAAGAAAAAGTGGGCCATGGGACGTATCACTTAAAGAGACTCGACGGATCTAAAGTCCCGCGCGCCTGGAACGCGGAGCACCTCTGCCGTTACTATCAGTAGGCCCCGGACTATCTAGTCGAAAGTCCTTGGTGGACGTAGCAAAAGTGTAAAATGTGGAGATAATCCTCCCTGCTGTAAAACACATGCCTAACAGGCTAATTTAATGAAACACGGAGAGATTCACTTCCCTTTTACTGCATTTTTTATCCCTGTGTTCAAAGCTGTGTTTTAACAAGTGACCACGCGGTCCGGAGACGTCCGGACCCCACGCTCACTAGGGGGGGTATACATGGCTAAGGCATAGCCATACGCCCCTTGAACAAAACATACACAGAACACCACTTCTGTGCTAGCATTTTTTAAATTGTTAAGCTTAGGTTAATTTGTTGCCATAAACATACTTGCATTACGTGTCATGTGCGCATTATGTGTTTATGTGAAAATTGCCTTTGAAATGTCTGCCATTATGCATCATGAAAATTATCTCCTGTGTAGCCCAGCGATGAACAGGACTGGGGGTTGGGGCACATTCAGAGAGCTACGCCGAAACACCCCCAACTTCTGGGCAAGTCCTTCAAAAAATATTCCGCGACCGCTGTAAAGCTTTGCTTCGCAAGCTCCAGCTCCGGGTCTCACAAGGCGAAAGATGGCAAGATCCGCGACCGCTGTAAGCTTTGCTTCGCAGGCTTCAGCTCCGGGTCTAACAAAATAATGCATGGCGAGCTCCTCGACCACTGCAAGCTTCGCTTCGCAAGCTCCAGTTCTGGGAGCAGATATAATCGATCCCCCAATGACAGCAGGCCTTGCTTACCAAAGCCCCTGCTCCAGGATCACACATGGTAGGCGTGATGGTTTCCCAGACCGCAACGAACCTTGCCTCGCAAGGCTTTATGCCAAGTCCCTGAAGTCGGCCACGTGAGGTCCGCAACGATAGTTAATTTTGCTTCGCAAAAATCTAGTCCTAAGTCTAAGCGACGCTCACCAAAAGAACTCCCGTTCCAGCACCATCCCGCGAAAGCGTATTAAGTGTTTGCCTCGCAAGCTTTGTGAAAATCGCGATGGGGAGATAAGATGGATCACTATAGCCAACCCAGCGAATAGTACAACTACAAGTCCCGGGATTGGCTATTTACCTTAGGAAGGCTGAGTACGATGAAAGAGGGAGTCTGGCCATTGAAACCATGAATCCTCTGCAACCTAGAAACTGCGTGGGAAAGGACATAACCCGTTGGAGCTTCAAGTTAGAAATGCATAGGTTCTGGCCGTTGGAACCAAAACCTCATGCGCCCCTACTGCAGTTTCTGTCATATAAAAGTATCTACTCTAAGCGCAAAATTAAACAAGGAACTCAGCAGAAAAAGAATGAAGAAATTATTATAATGAAGGCCCTGCGGACCGGGCATCTGTAATGTTCCCGTAATTAAAAAGAATACAGGGAGCTTCGTCCCACAGGAAAATAAAGGAAAACATAAAAAATAATTAAAGATAAGGCCCCTTCAAGCATTGGGGGTGGCAGCGGTATCCACGTCCATGGCCTCGAGGTCAGCGGTTTCAACTGGGGCTGGCGGAGTCGGCTCATTGGAAGGCGGAACTTCATCACGGGCAGGTTCAGAGGTCCCCGCCTCTCCGGGATCTCCTGCCTCAGGGGCTCCAGCAGGTTCGTCAATGTTGTAAGTTTGGACGTACACCTCTGGGCCTTGATCCCACACCTGTAGCTTCTCCCTCATGGCGTCGGCATCCTCTCCCAGATAGCCTAGTACCTCCGGGTTCATTTTCCAGAGTTGATGCATGAGGACCACGTGCGATATATTAATCGTCCTGTTCAGTACCACCTCGGCATCCTCCTTCTCCTTCAAGCGCTCCGCCTCGGAGGTTGCCAGCTTTGCCTCCGCGACAGCTAATTGAGCTTTCAGTTTTTCCATCTCGGCCTTGGATGCATCCCTCTCTCCCTTAAGAGAATCAATCTCCTTGCGCTGCACCTTGTTTTGGTTCAGTACGGATTGCTTCTCGGTCACATGCCCCCTGGCAGTGAATTGCAAAGCTCCGATCTCTTTATCCTTCTCGGGGAGCCCCAACTCCAGCATAGACACGAGATCCCTGCTCCTCTTATGAAATTGCTCCTCCTCGTGCAGCTTATTCTGAAGAGTGGAATATTCCTCTTGCTGCTTAAGGAGGAGATCATTTTTCGATTGCAAGCGGGCATCCAAGGTATCTTTCTCCACCCTGGCTTGGGATAGCTCTTCCCGGAGCTTGGAGTTTTCGGCCTTCAAGTCATCCGACCGCTGTTTGAACTCATTCTCTGCGCTGGCCCGGTACTCTCGATATTTGGCAAGATATTTCTTTTCCGCCTCTTCCTCAGCCGTGCGCCGGGCCTGGTCAATCTTCTCCAAAGCCTCCCCCCTTATGCTCTCGACCTGTTGGGTCAGTTTCTGCTTCTCCGCCTCCAAGGCCTGGCGAGCCACCTGGCTCTCCTCCAGCTGAACCAGAACTGCACCCACCTCCCGAAACGAGCGTTCCGCGATGAGAGAGGCCTGCAAAGAAAGACAACAGAATGAGTTAAGCGGAACCAAATGTACTAAGACAATTGATCCCGGAGCACAACTACTGATAGCTTACCCCCGAAAGTTGTTGCTTTACGGCATGTGTCAGCAGCAGCGGGTCTTTACTGCTACTGATGGCCCATTTCTCATAATTGAGTTCGCACAAGCTCAGGGCCATATCCTCCATCATCTCCGCTCCGAACGGCGCCAATGAACGTCCAAGCCTAGGCACCAGCCTCTTCTCCAAGGCTGGACCATCCAAAACTGCTCCAGCCGGTTGAAGGGATCTCACCCCCTCGGCCAGCTCAGCTCTCTTCACGGCAGACAAGTTGTCTGCCCTTCCCTGAGTAATAGCCTTCTCAGCCTCCAACCGCCTCTTCAAAAAATTATCAGCCCGTCTTACACCCTCCAGGAGGGCAGCGGGGAAACGGGTTGGTTTCTGAGGGAAGTGGAACTTCAGGCCAGGCAGAGGAAGGTTTGTTTGCTGAGAAGAAGGAGACCCCGAAAGGGTGGACTCCCTTTGGGCTGGAGGAGGAGGAAGACGGGGTATTAAGGACGGTAGGGAAGACACTACCGCCCCGGTCTGTTGTTGTTGCTGGTGTTGCTGTTGTTTTTGCTGCTGCGGCGGCGGAAGTAATTGCCTTTGTTGTTGCTGCTGGTTTTGCTGTTGTTGTTGCTGTTGCTGTGGCGGTGGTGATTGTCTCTGTTGTTCTTGTCGTTGCTATTGTTGTTGTTGTGGTCGTTGTTGTTGTTGTTGTTGTTGCCTTCGACCGGGAGAAGAATGTCTAAGGCGTTTCTTCTTGGCGCCCTCAGCATCTCCTCCGGGACGCTTGCTCACCCCAGTCGTCTTCACGGGGAACACAAGCCCTTCCCCGTCGCTGCTACTACTCGAGGTTGCCATGGTCTCGGAAGGCCCTTTGGCAGGAGATCTCTCCACCGCCGGAGACACTTGCGCCTCGCCACCTGTCTTCTTGGATGTGGCAGCTTTACCTCCCCTACCGGCTCTGGCTTTTCGTCCTTTCCCCTTGGACGGATCTTGGCTGGTGGCGACTTTCTTGATGAGTAAGGTAACTCTCCCCAACATCTTGGCTTCGGGATATTCTGCAAGAAATGAACGAGGCAAGGTTAACCAACCAACAAGCGATGTAAAAAAAAAAAAAAGATAAGCAGAAAACAAGACGAGTAACAACATAGGAGCACAAACAAATCCACCAGCAGGGAACAAGAAGTAAAAAGAAAAAAGAAAAGTTTGAAAGGGATGACCATGCACGAGAAACGTGGATGGCCTTCCCCGAGCAAAACAAAACACTGCTTCCTGCTCCAGGAAGCTCCCGTACTCCTTGAAGTCCGGGAATGACATGCTGAGGGAAGAAGGGTCAACCATGATGACACCTTCTGGCAGACTACCGTCACTCAGACACCCGAGGAGCTCATCTACCCTATCGCAATATCTTTCAAAGGGCACCCTACGCGGATCTAGCCTAAGGAAGTGGGGATCGAACCCCACCTGAGAAGTCCGAGAAACCTCAGACAGGCTGGGGGTGTGGATCAATCGAAAACTAGTCTTACCTCTCCCGGAGGTACCAGCCCCCGGAGTCCCTTCGTTGGGGTAAGCTGCGGCGTGGCGAGCCTCGATCTCCTCTTCCTCCGGCTGGGGGTCGGGGAACCTCTCCGCCCAACTAGGGGATAAAGTATTCTCGTCCCGGGCCGCTTGGCAGATCACCTTGGACAGCTCCAGGGCAATCTGCTCCCGGATGTTAGCTGACACCTGACTTTGCCCCCTGCCACTCACTGGCTCAATGTTTTGGAAAGAGGCGAGTAGCCCATACTCCCTAAAAGATTCGGAGGTCACAAGTCCTTCCACTTTCAGCTCTTCCTCCGAGAGCCCTTCGTAGAATTTTGACCTCTTTATCATCTCCGCACAGCGAGGTGTCCGCGGGACGACTTCTGCAAAATCCAAATACGAGCATTAGAGATCCTCCTGAAAGGCAAATCAAACGTAAAGAAACAAAGTTAAAAAGGAGAGGAAGGAGCACTTACCAGGGACTTTGAAGTCCAAAGATAGGGCTGGCACCCTCTTCAATGGGAAGCCGGTCGTCAGGAACCAGTACTCCCGGAGGTCTGGAACCCTTGCGGTATGACAGGTAGGACACATCACGTCCGGGTTCCTCTCCAGCCTGTAAAACCCCACCTTGTCTGGATGACCTCTCATGGGTTGAGACTTCAGCCCATAGAAGTATAGCACCTCCTCCGGGGTAGGGGCCTCCAGGTCCCGGGACTTGCAAAAGATGTACCACCCCGCTAGGAGCTTGTAGCTGGGGGGAATCAACTGGAAGGGGGCAATCCCCGCCTTCACACAGAAATTGGCAAAATAACTTCTTAGGGGCAAGTGCGCCCCACACACTATGTGTGCCCAGCTCCAGGCACCAAAGCCCTCATGACTCTGACTAGCAGACTCACCCAGCATCGACAGACGGTGCCACATCAGGCCTGGGATGTTCTTCAGGCCTGCTTCTGAGGAGTACAGCTCCAGCATGCCGTAGTTCTTGAGCAGGTTCAGCTTCTGGTCCATCTCCCAGATTTAACTGTTGATAGTCGGGGGGCTAGCCGCGACCACTTTAGTCTTTCCTTTCCCCATTGCGCCAGCGACAGGGGAACCTTGCTCCTGGGCAGATTCAGCCTCTACCGCGGCAAGGATTTGTTCCTTTGAGGTGTTCGTCACTGAACAAAAGAAACAAAGAAGAAAACACTCTAAGCAGTCAGCACCCTTGTCATACCCTAACGGTATCAAAGGCGTCGGGGAGACCCTCCCCAAAAACTGCTTGGAGAGGCTCCCACCGAGCTTGCCGAGGGGTTGACGCCATGCCACCCGAAGGACAGCAAGGAGCCAAACTCAAACTCCGAGCCTAAGCCCGCCAAGAGAAGTGTTTTCCCAGAGGAAGACACACTAAAGGCGCTCACGCTTATGCCCTAAAACAGCAAACCAAAACAGCACAAGCAAGACGAGGAACGACTTTCCAAACGCAAAATCGTCAAAGCATGCAAAGAGATTACTTATCGACACACATCAATCGCATGCCTATCAAAGCCCTATTCACGCATGCACATAGACGATACTGGCAGAAAACTCAACTCTAACAACTACCAACAACCTAAGGTTTGGGAGGAAAGAGCAAAGTAGAAATACTTACTGGTATTCGGGTAGTTGAAGATTGAAGGAGTAACTGGATCACTGCACAGCACGATCGCGAGAAGTAAAAGCTGCAAAGACAAACGACGATTCAAACCCTGAACTTCGGCGAACAAACCCACTGCCAAATCAAAAGAAAAGTTTCTAGATTCCTTACCAAAAGAAGTGGCAAGTTCGAAGGAATGGAAGCTTGGAAGCCTGAGAGTTCGAAGGTTTGGGAATCTGAAAATCTGAAAGATAGAGAATTTGAGAGCGTAAAGAGGAAGAAAGGTCCGTTCCCTGGTTCTTATAGCAGGAGTGAAGTCCTTTCGAATCCTACAAATGGACGGTCCTGATCTTCCCATACCGCATGCATCAGATCCGACGGCTGGAGATGAAGCGCCGATCCTATTTATGACTCCTCGGATGGGAATAAAGTATTTATTTCCCATCATTATACCATTTCGGGTCTGGTGTATCATTAAAAACCGTCAAATCATTACTCAGATGCCTGACGCACGCATACTCAGCCAGTCGCCTCACGCACACGTCTTGGTCACAGAGCCATTCCCGGCATGACGCGTGGCCCTTGCCACACTTGAGTACTTGAGTTCAAACAGAAGAAATTTCCTTTCTTTTTCATACTAACACCCAGGCGGGAAAAAGGAACCCTTCCAGGAACACTAGAGGTGACCCCTCGCCTAATCTAGAAACCAGAATACCCGGAGGACTGTACAAGCTCCCGGATCTCTCAAAGCTCCGTGACCTTGGGGGGTAAATGTTATCCAGATTTCCGGATAGCGTTTAGATGGATATCCTCGGGGAAGCAGAATTATCAAAGTCTTTCACGGAAGGTGACCAGAGCTCGCGGATGGACAGAAAGGCTTCGCCTCTCCCGTTTAGTGTCCGGATTACCCTTTCAAGCAAACGCGACACGGAAGCTCGTCAACTCTCCCGGACTCCCGAAGGAATATCCTTCGGGGAAGCTCCTTCCAGGAGAAGCTCTTCAGGTTGCCTTCGCGGAAACAGTTCCGTGCCTCGCACGGAACAAGACCAAGCGGTCGAGTCATGGAGGAGGCATAGTTGGAATGATATCCGCCTGACACAGGATCCCGCCTGACACGCCCGACAGGTCAAGGCCGCACACATCCCAGCACGCCTAAAAGTACCATTTCACCTACTGTTCCGCTGACAACTTGGAAAAGACGGCTGCCTTTGTGCATTCCCCATACTTTCCCGTAAATATACCCACATAGAGCCTGGTAGCCAGGCGACTACGGTAATTGTATCCCCTATTTATGGCTGGTGTAATTAAGACTCATGTGAGTAGAGAAAAACCCTAATCCAAAACCCTAGCTATAAAGACCCCCTTATTTTACGATAGGGGGGACGGCCAAAAAATCACATAGGAAGAACTCTGCTAAAATCTCTCTAGCTTCATCTTCTCCAAGAGAACCCGAGAGAAACACTGTGAGGTTGTGAGTTTCTTGTACACCAGCTGTTTAACTATAATTCTCTACAAGTATAATAACATCGACTCGTGGACTAGGGCTCGTTAACGCCTGAACCACGTAAAAACACTGTTTGTTTATTTACATTTCTGCACTTCTACAGTTCTTATCTTTTTATTATTCCGTTCGTATTCGTTTCCGAAAAACTCGGTAAACAGAGGTGATCTGGGATCATGGACCTATAATACGAAACTCAAATAAACCAGATTATTAAATAAAATCTTTAATCAAATAATCTTTTTTATTAATTCCATGATTACTCTGCTATAAATATGGAATTGCACTTTAAGTATTTATAGAATTATATTTACACAGTTTTCTCTTATAGTCCATTGATATAATCAATATATATAGTTTTGTCCTCCATTATTTGTTCATTAATTAGAGCTGGTCTAAATTACTGTTTTACCCTTCTAATTACCTCTTGATCCTTAAGCACCACTAATTCACTAGTGAATAATTAATGTATAATCTAATTATAAATTTGAGCTTAATAACAATTCAGTTCTACAATTAACCCTTAAGGGGACCAATATTCGATCCGTTAGGAAAGCTTGGATTTCATTATTGTAATTCATGTTCCCAGCCATTCATGATATTGAATCTCCAAAACAAAAGTCATTAGCCTCATTATTCTAAGAGACCTTAAAGAGTGAATCGAAAGATCCAATAAACATAAACAACAGTTCATTAATACTCAAGATTTAGACTGATCTACAAATGATCATCTATTATGATAAGAATTAAATATTTACACCAAACGGTAAGTTTATAAAGATAATTAATAATCATCTGTCCTGTCATATATAATCTCTATTATATACAACACCTTTACTAAGATGTCTATCCACATTAGTAATCCGAATCTAGATTACTTGCATCTCATATGCTTAGCAAACCGTACTAGTTACCATTCATTAAAGATTCCATACTTTAATATGTTACTGACTATTTTATTCATTATATATGATCTTAATTCTCTCGTTCTAATACAAGGTAATATTCTCATAAATGAAGAGGGGATTTTCTTGATATTATTATATAATTAATTCAAATATAATAAAATTGTACTTTTATTTAAAACCAATAAAATGTATTTACATTCTTTTAGGGTATCAATTCTAACAACATTTGTGGCACGAGGTGCCTAATGCATCTGCGAGGAAGTTGGGGTGTGAGGTGCTTAATGCACCTGCGAGGCACTTGTAGCGCGAGGCGCCTGATGAACATATGGAGCGAAATGCCGGATGCACTGAAGAGGAAGGTGGGGTGCGAGGCGCCTGATGCACATATGAGGCAACTAGGGTACAAGGCATCTGATGCACCTGTGGTACAAAGCGGTTGATGCATCTACCAGGCAGCTAGGGGGCAAGGCATTTGATGCTTCTATTGCGCGAGGCGCCTGATTCACCTGCGAGGTGGCTGAAGCGCAAGGTGCCCGATGCTCCCACGAGGCAACTGGGGCACAAGGCTCCTAATGCTCCTGTAAGGCACCTTTGGCGCGAGGCGCCTATGGTTGCCTGAGACGTCGGGTGTGTGAGGCATTTCCCTCCTAGGCGCTAGGTGTCCTCATTGTCATTATTCACAGGCTTCGCAAGACGTACCCCTCCTGGGCACGCTTATTTCTTCGGAGAGGTAGGGACCTCGTGGGGCACTTGGGGGTGTTGGCTAGATTGTTGTCTCTTGAGACCTATAGGCACGAGCTCGATGGAATGACTAAGTGACCCTTATCCATTTATTTCAATAAGGGAGCAGACCTTTTTTCCTTGGCAGATTTTTGGAATCCAGAATAGTAATAATTTTTCTTTTTATTTTATTATTTTCTAAAAATCTAATTATATTAAAATTCTTCATTTACATTTATTGTTACATTAAGTAATAACAAAATATTAAAAATTCCATAAAAGTAATGAATTAATGTTGCTCCAAATATAAATCATGCTATATTTTGTGCTAAAATTGATACAACTTTTAGCATTTGGCATATTTGGTTAAGCTTTTGTCATACTATTGGAGCAACTTTTTAAAATGAATTTAGCAGTGCATTACAAATTTGTAATCCTTTGGATATACTCAAATTCCATCCTAGATGTTGACATGGTGTTTCGTCAACAAGGGATTTAGAAATCTGAAATAGAGAGATTAAGCTTACAGAAAACCGAATGTAAAGATATATAAACACACACAATTACGTGGTTCAGTGGTTAAAATCCACCTAGTCCACGAGACACTATTATTGATCTATTTAGGAACCCTAGATGAAATTGTTTATGACAATTTCAGTAGAGTTTTTGCATACAGAATGTCGATCCTTTTTATTTTCAATATCCCTTATGTTTATAGGGAATTATGATGGACAATATTGGGTAACTGTACTATAAATTGTAACGTACAATATTGGGTAACTTCCCAAATTAATGGACATTTAAATATCATAATTAAGCCTATTGTCATTTACATCAATCAAGAAATGTATATAACAATTGCGTGCATTTAATGCACATATTAGGCATCCGAGTCTATAGAGATTCTTCCATGTGCGTCATTGAACCACCCCAAGCTAGATGTCATTCTCGAGCTGGATATGATAAGAACATGATTGCTTGACTTAGATAATGCTCGGGCTTGATGCAGGTGATCTGGACGCTAGGTACCTCGATCTCTGTCATTTGCATTTCTAATGGTATGGAAGATCTAAGTTGTTCTAAACTCAGTGACACAACCTTGGAGCTTTTTTTTCTAGAGTTAACGAAACATCTCTTTTATCTTGCCTCCTTTATTTATCCCGTGCCAGCAGTATTCTGAGCTAGATAGTTGAGCTCGCGTTTAGGGTACAAGATCCCCCCCCCCCCCCAAATCCCTGCTCGTGCATGATATCACTTCTGACACACACAGTAAGGGCTTTTCAACTTCTATTATGAGAAAATGTGCCCACCCACTCACTCGAGTACGAGGCATCTGTCTGCTTCTTATTGGTGCCTGTTTGGGTTTTGAGTGCTGTGACAGTTGTCTTGTCAACCATTTGTCGCCGTTTGGTTTATTTAACTCTGACCTTCGGATCTCTGCCTGCTTTAATCATGTGGCTCAGATTTGCCCCCGTAGTTTACGTATAAATAGAGAAACAAAATCTATGCCTAGCGACCTTTGCATTCAAAATTTTCCTTTTATCTCTCTTCCTCTCAAAATATTCAAACTCTCTAAAATCCTTTACTTCCCGAAAATTTTCTCACCCTCAAACTTGGATTTTTAAAGTATTTTCTGTTATTACTTCACTCTTCGATCAAAAAACCAATCTATAAGTATTCTCATCCATGGTTTAAATTTCATTCTCCCATTTTTCAGTAAGTTTTTACGAAATTTTCTAGTGCTTTTTCCTTACTTTGGTTTTGTACGAGCTTAGTTTAGGTTTTCACAAGGCCAAAAAAACAGTTGCACTAGAAATGATTAGAAATAATGCACAAAAAATATGTTATTTTCTGGGTTTTCTCGGTTTATGTAATGCCCTAAACTCCAGGGACCGTTACGGTGTGCCTTGTAAACAGTGCTAAACTCGCTAATCGAGTCATTTGGGCAAAATCGTGTAACTAAGTATGATTAGCGGTTTAGGGATTAAAAATTTTGGTTAAGATATAACGTTTCATTAGAACTTTTATTGTATACATTGGGATCCCAAAAATATTATTTAAAGGTCTATTATAAGAAAATATTTACAACCAGCAGATCTAAGCGGCAAAACAGGGCTTAACCCTAGTTCCTCTTCAAACCTCGGCCGTGGTGGTCGAGCAGCTGCATATGTACACATCATCACCTAAGCTCTCCAACTTAAGGATGGTCCAACTTTCTTTTGCCTTTACCTGCACCACATATCACCCATGAGCCGAAGCCCAGCAAGAAAAGTCAATATGCTCATAAACAGTCATATCATGTCATCAAATCATAAGGCACACACCTAATAGATATAGCCCAATTCATGCAGGCAAATGGGTTCACGTAACATTGAGTATAACACATCAAACAATGATCATAATAATCATCCAGGGCTTTTAGCCCAAAATAGAAGAGTGACAGTTGTAATAGTCACTAAGGTGGGTTTCGTTCCCAACAACCATGTGACGATAGTGACAGTCGTTCCTTTCACTAGCTTAAGTAAGATAGGTGCATGATGACTAGTCATCAACATAACCTTCCTCATGACTCTAGAGTCATAACTATGGAACACTGTTCCCTAGCCATGTGACAAGCAGACACCTAGGCCTTCGGCCCTGGCTCTGAGTAACTAGCTTAGACTAGTCAAGCACTTATAAGTTTCATCGACCTTAGGGTCGGTCCAGCATTAATGCCCTAGATTCATTCAACGCTGATATCGATTAGATCTAATCTTAATTCGGCCCTGCGTTCAGGACGCTTATGTCGTTTCTGACTCTTAGGTCAGTATCCCTGACTAGTCAGTACCATAGACAAGTAAGCAATGCCACCAAACATATATCATATATCCAATATTCGAATACAGAGCATTCAACATGCTTACCTAAAAATTACTAGGATAATCAGGACCATGCATGTGACAGAGGCTCAAGCTCTGAACATTCTCATATTCAATAATCATAGCATGCCCTAATCACATATTTCTCGTGCATCACATGCATCATATTTAAATATCCAACATGCGTCAAGGATAACCATGCATGTCACATTTAATAATCCAACATGCATCAAGAATAACCATGCATGTCACATTTAATAATCCAACATGCATCAAAAATAACCATGCATGTCACATTTAATAATCCAACATGCATCAAGAATAACCATGCATGTCACACATACACTGGGTGCAATTTTCTTACCTTTGGTCCAAGCACAGGTTACCAATAAACGTGCCACAAGCACAATCCCGATTCCAAGCCTCTAGTGATATCCTAGTCACATCCACAAATGGTGATCCAATAAGTTCAAGTTCTAAAACCAATCCCGAAACCAAAACTTAGCCTCCAAGACATCAAACCCCACCAATCCGGGTAGTAGGAATGATCTTGGGGCCTAAAACCAAGTTCCCGAGGTCAAAACACCCAAACGAGCTCAAACCTGCCCAAGGGCTGCGGCCCTAACACCTTGGGCCGCGGGCCCCAGCCACTCCTGGAGCAAGGGCCGCAGCGCCCAGCAAGGAAAAAATCTCCCCAGCAGCTTCTTCGAACCAGGGCCGCGGCCCCCAACCAAGAACCATCCATAACCTCGATTTCAACCTTTTAAAACTTCCCAAAAACATACCTAAACACCTCCAAATCCACAAATCAAAGTTCCCAAACATCCCCATGATCCAAAACCCATAAAACCCAAGCTTCAAATCTAACAAAAACTCACCAAAACACAAAGTCCAATCCAAGCTTTAAAAACTTAAAACTTGAATTAACTCCAATTGAGTTGTTCCCAACTAAATCCTCCCGCTAATAATCTTCTAATATTTCCTAGGATCGCTATGCCTCGATCCTCGCTTGATTTTGAGTCCTAGAACTCATGTTACCTTCAAAAATGCGATCGGGAGACGAAAATGGAACTTTAAGGGAGAGAGAACGTACAGAATGTTCTTTTATTCTTTTAAAAGGTTACTTCAAGCTTAAGTAGCCTCAACCAAATCCTAACGCTCAGGGCCCCGAAAACACTCCCGGGGGAAAAATAGTCAAAACCTCAAGAATTTCCCCCATATCTTACTAACTCCCAATTTATCACCAAATATTAACTCCCATTACCCAATAACCCGGTAATGCTCTAAATACCCCTTGACTCACACCGAGTCAAGAATAAATCTCGTTGTGACTTTCCCACTAACTTAACTCCTAGAATCATCTTGTGCTGAGTAACCCTGGCATAACCAAATAATAATAAAGCACCACACGCATATCACATATATGCCAAATATGCCCGAAATGGCCAAAATATGAAAATCACCCAATTACTCAGAAATGAGTTCACATGCATATTATCATTTAATAACATAATAAGCAATTATGGCCCTCTCAGCCTCTGAATCAAGGTCCTAAACCTTATTAGGAAATTTGGGGCATTACAACTATCCCCTCCTTACAGAAATTTTGTCCTCGAAATTTATCTGAACTGTCGGAATATCAATTCTGCACAATGGATTCCAGTTTCCTAGGTCGTTCCTTCGACCTCACTATTTCTGTAACATTACCTTAACTCAAGGTATAACTTTGCTCCTCAAAACCTTATTCTTTTTGTCTCATATCTAGAATGTCTATTCTTTACAGGATAATTTAGCCTCAATCCCCTGATTTTCATAACTTAACTTATGAGTTTCTTTCAACCCATGTCCTCAGCATGGAAATACAAAATACACTGTATATACTTGACAGTGTCAAAGATAAGGTCGAACCCAAAGTCAACCTGACCAGTCCTATCCAGGACTCAAACTGTTCTGCTACTTTAGGGCTCCATTTTCTCTTAACTTCTTACCTCCTTCGATGGTGATACTTTTAAAGAAGATATAATCTTCTGCCTGGAACTCTATGTTCCTGCTTTTCAATTCAGCAAAACTTTTCCATTTATTCTGAGAAGTGAGCATCCAAGCTCCACCCTTTAATAATCTCAATAGTCCCGTCAACCACCTCAGGATTCAGATATATACTAACTCATTCATCTTATAAGATGTTCTTCCAATAATAATTGGATAACTCTCTCTCTCTGATTTACCACCAGTCTGAGAGTAATAAACTGTACTGTATTCCATCTATATACTCATCGCCTTCTTAACCCTTCCAAAACCTGGAAGTCGCAATAGAGTCTTCATCTAATAAAATAGACCTTGAGTTTTATGAAGGCGTTCTATCCCTCTCACAAAGAGATTTGAATACTGATCAGCTGTACTATTTACTTATCCTTACTGATAAAAATGAACTCACTTGGATTACTGGTCCACAATGACTCAATATCAACTCACACTGATCCACTAACCTGAAAATCCCACCGCGAAACCCATTGCGATGCTCTCTTATTTCCATTATGGAATACTCAAAGGCTACAATGGCCTCACCGATTCTGAAACTCTAATCTAACCTGCTAACAGGCTAAGAACTTTACCATGCATCCCATTACATCCCTCTTCATCTCAAGCCACCACTATAAAGCTTTCATATCCTGTTACATTTTCATGATGCCCGAATGAAGGGAATAAAAGAATAGCATGACATTCATCCAGAATCTCCCAATTAATCTCAATTTCCATCGAATTCCAAATCCGACCCTTACCCTACAATAAATTCATAACTGACACTGTACAACTCCTAGCTAATCCAGCTAAGACTTTCCATTCAATCTTTCTTATCTTACGGGTACATTGTACTAAACTCCTAACTGGCACTGTACACTGCACTAAACTCATAGATGCCTTAGGTCGAGTAATAAAGCCTTAGAATTTTAGGTTGCCATTCTTCCATTAGTAGAATTAGGTTGCACTCCCATGTTCATCTTACGGGCATTTTGTAATCAGGCGAACTAAAATCTTTGTCATGGCCCCTCAAAAGAAAAAGACTATGACAGGCTCCTTTTCTCAAGGCAAGGATATGTAGGTCGCTCCCGAGCCCCATTCCCCACTTTGGTCCAGTGGTGGAGAAGGAGATCAAGGCAAGACCTGGTAGTTTTTTTGAGGCCGAGAGGATCGTGTCTCAAATTACTTCTCAACCCAAAGTGAATAAAATTATGCAAAGTCATGGGATTGAGATGAATCCCAACTTCTATGCTCGACCTTCATTAAAAGGTGATCGAAGTTGCACCCCGTTGGAGGATGACTTTAGGACCTGGAGTGATGAGCACCTGAAGGTAAGTGTCTTCCATCCAGTGGATCAGTATTTCATGGACTTTCTGAATTACGTGAAGCTTGCCCCTTTCCAGCTCCCGCCAAATTCCTATCCCCTCCTTGTGGGGTTAAAATATTTATTCCTCAAGAACAAGTGGGAGGTCCCTACTCCAGAGGACATTTTGTATTTTTCTTTCTGAAAGCCAATCCAGACACTAAAACTGGAGGTGATGGTTTTTATTACCTCACCCAATTTCCCAAGTCCACCAGCATCATTAACCAACCCTGCCATCTAATTGACTTCAAAGCCCAGTTTTTTATGTCAAACAAATTTTGAAACTGCGATTACCGTATTTTGATCGACCTCATAAGTATCTCTACTCTTAAACTATTCATCCGATCGAGTTATTTCGGATTTTGCTAAGTTTTACTTATTATGATCGAGTTGTTGTCTTGTGCATCTATTTACAAGAGAACGGAGACCCTTGGGGGTCAATACCAAACTCTGGCCAATGCTCTTGCTAAGGAGAAGGAGTTCGGGGTGGTGGTGAATGACGCTACCATGGTGACCTGCAAGCTGGTCAGAAAGGATCAAACATTGGCCATCAAGCCTTGAGCCCGCCCCCCCCCCCCCCCCCCCCGCCCCGAAGGAGCTTCCACCAACTGTTGAGGAGGTCGCACCGTAGGTGTGTAAAAGAAAGATCTCTGAAGGCTGGCAGAACTCCTACCATGGTCATGTCAAATCAAGGGCAACAACCGGCTCCTCTAGCCAAGGTAATCAAGATAGGGAAATAAACCAAGCTACTTCCAGTTTTAGGCTACTTCGATTCAATCTGAGGTAACTTGTGAATCGACATCCTGAAGACCCGGACACGAATGTGACTTTACATCAGTGCGTCGACCAATTGGTTGTACGCCATGATTTTTTCTACCCCAAATATATCATAGGAGTAGGTAACACTTTACATTTTAGGTACACCATTTTTAAGAGTATGGTACAAACCTCCTGTCATGGCGTTCCTTGCGTCGTAGTTTCTTTATCTCGGGTATTAGGCAGGCCAAGTATGATCATAGTCCAGATGAGGAGCCTACACCCATTAGATCCCATGAAGTTATAATGTTAGAATCTCCTCCACCCCTAATAATCCAAGAGTTAGAGGTTGTATCTAGTTTGGATGATAGGGTTCTTGTTCTATTACCTTTTACTGTATATTATTTTGACCAACACTTCTTGGACCTAACTCTTCTGCTCGCTTTTTTGCAGATGAAGACATGAATCGAAAGGAGGTTTTCAAAATAAGACCTGCTATAAAGAGGCTAAGGACTTTGAAGAAAGCCACTCCCAGAGATGGAGCCACCACCATGACCCCTATGAAAGAGAAGGGTTACAGCTTCGCCCAGAAGCAGCAGCAATAGCCCCAGGTCACTGTAGTCATGACCCTAGAAGCTCTTCCATCATCTCCTTGTGACCCTTCACATGTCCCTAAGGTCTTCTAAGTCGCGTCCCCAACTACCATGTTCGCAGGTCCTCCCATCAAGGATGGGAAACATCCAGAACCTTTAAGTGGTTCGTTTCAGAAGATCATGAACCATCTGATGAAGCATGCAAAATTGGCCAGCACGAAAGAGCTGCAAGCCATAGAGGCGAGACCCTCGATGACCATCCTCAACTCTACGTTAAGGATGACTCTTACCATAAGTCTTATCCTATCCTCCTTCTTCAGTTTCATGTTTTCACAAATGGACCCATCTTTAATCATTGGTTGCAGTCACGCATGGCTCTGATCCATGGTATTGCTCATAACTGAGCTGAGGTGGACGAGGCCAGGACTGCCTTGGGGGAGGCGCAAGTCACCTTGGAAGAAGCCAATGCCACGAAGGCCACCCTAGACAAGTCCAGGGCCACCTTGGGGGAGGCAAAGGTTGCCTTGGGGGAGGCCAATGCCACGAAGACCGCCCTGGATGTGGCCAATGCCACGATCCTCCGAAGTCTAGTACAAAAGCATGCAACAAATCTTCTAAAATCTGTATGGTACGCTCGAACTGACCGTCGGCCTGAGGATGAAATGTTGTACTAAGGCTTGACTTAGTACCCATGGCTTGCTGCAAGCTTCCCCAAAATCTCGATGTAAATACTGATCCTCTATTTGATACTATGGTCTTAGGGATTCCATGCAGTCGTACAATTTCTCGAACATAAATGTATGCGTACTAGTCTCTAGTGTACGCAGTCTTGATAGGTAGGAAGTGAGATGACTTGGTGAGTCTATCTACCACAACCCAAGCTAAGTCATGCTACTTATTTGTTCGTGGCAATCCTGTAATGAAGTCCATGTCTATATCATCCCACTTTCATTCTAGAATACTAAGCGGTTGCAATAAGCCTACAGCTCGTTGATGCTCTGCTTTTACTTGCTGGTATATAAGGCATTTGGACACATACTCTACTACGTCTTTCTTCATTCCTGGCCACCAATATAGTGCCTTAAGGTCGTAAGTCATCTTGGTCAACCCCGGGTGAACTATGTATGGGGTAGTGTGTGCCTTTTCTAAAATCTTCATCTTAATTGCATAATCATTCGGCACACACACCCTTCCTTTATATCTCAAGAACCCTTGTCCTGATATAGAGAAATCTGTAGTATTGCCTTCTTTAACTGCAACTATATGCTATACTAACGTGTCATCATGCCCTTTCCCGATTCATATACTATCTAATAGACTTGACTGGATGGACAAGTTAGCCAGTTGACCAATGATTAGTTCTATTCCTGCATTAATCAGCTCTTGCTGGAGTGGCTTTTCTATTCCGAATAATGCTGCTAGATTTCTGTAACTCTTCTGACTTAGTGCATCTGCAACTACGTTCGCCTTTCCTGGGTGGTATAGGATTTTGCAGTCATCTTTTCAAGGGTGGACCTAAATAGCACATTCACGGAGCTCTTATTTTCAATCAATATTTTGCGCACCCTCCGGTTTGTGATTTGAATAGTTATCACCAACGTTTCATTATGAGGAAATTGGACATGGATGGTGTCTTCTTCCATAAAAATGATTGGTTGTTTATCAAATCGATGTTGTTTAGATAAACTTTGATCCATAACGAACTCAGCGTCCTCATATGTTTTCAGCTCCTGGATATATCTTATCTGGGCTCCATTGCTCGTTCCTGCCAGATGAGGCACACCTGCAATAGTGACTATGCCCCTCTCTTTAACTGGGGAATGGATGATCTGATTTCCATGAGCTGCTTGAGCTTGTGCTGGATTTACTTTGTTACCCGGAGCTGGTTGAGGGTTCTACCCCACCGGTTGGTTAGGAGCTACCCTGTTCCGAGCATATTGAGCTAACGGTCCAGCCCGAATGAGAGTTTTGATTTCATCCATTATCTAATGGCAATCGTTTGAGTTGTGGCCAATATCATTGTGGTATCGACACAATTTAGTTGGGTCTCTCTTTGCCCTTTGTGTTGGTAACTGGTTTACCATGTGCGCACGGGGTGTTAGGCCAGAGATTTCAAAAAAAAACTTTATTTAAATAATCAGATCCATTAACATGCAATACATTAATCATAGAGAAACAAAAAGATGAGTATTTACTAGTTGAAGAACTAACAAGAATCCTTGCTATCTTTTTGTATCTTCAACGAACATCCAATCCAAAGCAATCTTTGAAATACTCAGACCAAGATCTTCCAAGATGTATCTCTACACCTCAAGACATGTGTGGGCACGTAGAGTAATGGTAGGGAAAATTTCTGACTCACAAGATATTCTCAACACATGAGATCTTGGAATATTAGGTCTGAGATAGTTTTTAGGAATAGAAAAATAATACGATCTATTTTTCTCTCTGTCAAAAGTCTTATGAAACTATTTCCATGTGATTGATTTATAAAAGAGTTAATTAAATTTTAAATTTCAAAATTCAAAATTCAAAAATTCCAAATTCAAATTATAAATCAATTATTAAATAATTAAATAAAAAATGAAATATCCAATATCCATTTTTGGACCTTGTTAAACGCCAACTACAGTGCATGCACTGTAGTTGGCATGTAAAATATCATTGATTTTAGGGATGTGTTCCAACCATTTTATTTTAATTATTATTTAGTGATTATTTATTAAAAAATATCTAAATCTGATAACTTATTTATCAAAATAATTACAAAAATAAATATCATTTCAAATTCAAATCCAATTTGAATTATCAGAAATATATTTTTCACACTATTTAAATAAATAAAACTAATTAATTATCTTAATTATTTAAATGTTATTTTCGAAAATACCAAAATAATTTTCAAAAAATATAATTTATTAATTACGAAATTTAATTAATTAATTAATTTGTCTCAATTACATATTTGACTATGAAAAATAAATTTCTTCCAAATATGTCATTTTCCTGATTTTTCACAATTTCAACTCTTACCTCGAATAGTGTTGATTAGCCATCTCGAGGTCCTATGGACCTATAATTTCAAGCTCCAATAAATTTAGATTATTAATTGAAACTCTTTATTATAATAACCTAAATTTATTAATCTCAATATTATTCCACTAAAAATATGAGACTGCACTCTTGTAATTATAGACATTTATTTATTGAGTACTTTTAAACATATAAAAAGTGTCCATTGATTTAATCACTACACTTCAATTCAATCACTACATATAAATGGTTCATAATTAAAGTAGGAATTAATCACCGTTTAACCTCTTTAAGTATATCTTCTTTCCTTAAGTACCATTAATTTTACTAGTGAAGATTAATTCATAAACTTATTTATGATTTTGAGCTCCATAACCTTTCAGTTCCAAAAATCAACCCTTAAGAGAACCATTATTCTATTCCTCTCGAAAAGATATAGATTCTACATCTGTATATTATGTCCCCAGCCATTTACATCAATGATTTCCCAAAACAAAAGTTTTTAGCCTGGTCATTCTAACAAATCATAATGAGTGAATCAAAGAGCTCATATGATATAAAAAGGAAATCATAATAACTTCGGGATTAAGATCAATTTGTATATGATCATCTTATTGATATGTTTAGTTAATAATTATAAAGTAATTGGTATTATTAAGTATTAATAACATATCGGATCCCTATCATGTATAGCCTCTTTATACAAAGTACCTCCACTAAGATGTCATTCTATATCAGCAATCCGGGTCTAGATTGCATGTATTCATAATACTAGTTAATCGTACTTACAGTATTTAATCCAAAGATTCCATATAACTTTGTTTTACTAGGAACTGTTTAAATTTGTTCCCTACAATCTTAATCCTCTCGTACCAATACAAGATTGTAGTCACATTAACGAATTTGGGAATTTTATGATATTCATATAATATTATTCTAATCAGAATAATAAACAAAGAATATATGCAAAAATTCATTTCAATTATTTATTTCATAAAACATTGTTCAAAACATATGATTTAAAGGTGTAACGTCCTACGTATTTGGGTACCTTTAAACGACTCGGGTCGGGATTTTTCCCCCGGGTTAAGAATATTATTTTAAATAATATTATATTTTGTTTGGAAGTATTCCATGAGTTATTGCTAGCCAAAATATGAATTTTGTGATTTTAAAAGTCAAGATAAGACTTTCGGTCCTGGACCGACACAAAAACCCTGATCGGGTAAAAATCTCGGAAAATAAAATGAAAAATCATGGCAATTATATTTTGGGCATAAAATACATTCATAAAAGTTAAAGTTTGGTCAAAAATAATAAACCTAAAAGAAAATGGAAATTTTAAGGCATTTTGTGGTAAATGCCTAATTTTGCCGAAATGGGGAATTTTATTCCATGAATGGACCTTAGGTTAAATTTTATTATGTGATTAATTAAATTAAATGTGAGAGACATTAAATTTAATTAATTAATGTTAAGTTTGGTGATTAAAACTTAATAAGAGTGAAAAAAGGTGTCAAAAGCCAATTTGGACTTTTCTTCTTATGAAACCTTTATTAACCTTTATAAAAAAAAAAAATTATATATAACATAGATAAAATAAAGAGGGTGACCGGCCATGTGGTATTTTAGAGTGGTGTGAACCAAATTTTATAAAGATAAAATCCCATTTAATTAAGAAGTCAAGTGGGCAAGTGGGTAGAAAATCACTCAAGTATTTTGTGATATTTTGAAGAGTTATGTGAGCAATTCCAACCCTAAGAACCGACCACTCTCCCTCTCTCATTCACTCATCAGATTTTTGAAGACCTCTCAAAGTGTTCTCTCCATTTTTCAACCCCAAGAACACCAAGGAAACTTTGAGGCTAAGTCTTGGTCTAGGAAGTATTTTCCCTAAGGTAAAGTTTCACTAATCTAGGCTTTTGTAAAGTTTTAAGCATAGAGTTTCAAATAGCTAATTGACTATGTTGTTGGGGGAAGTTTGTTAGGGTTTTTGAAAGGTTTTGAAGGAGTCAAAGCTTATAGGAAGGTCCAAACCTTAAGCAACAATACCAAAGAGGTAAAAAGTTTACTTTTGATGATTTTGTTGTAGGGTTTTTAGTTTTAAGCATTATTTTGTATATCTAATGCTTAAAGTTTCTTGTTGGTGATGTAATAAGGTTATGGTAGTTGTTTAATAATTTTTATGATGCATGTGTATTGATTTTTGAAAATGGGAACCAAAACCCCCAAGGGTTTCGTAGGATACCCTAAAACAAAACATGTTTTGAGCTGTGACTTCCAAGGGGTCAAGCAGCCACTGTATATTGGTTTTGTAAAATTAAATTGTACTGTGATGTTGTTGAGATTGAGTACATAAAATTGAGCTTTTCAAACACTAAAAAATGTTTAGAAATGAGTAAGTTATGTTATTTCAAAGTTTAGGTAAAAAACAGTTTTTTCGTATTCTTATTTTCGGAACCAAGTTTGGACAGCCACTGTATAGGGAAAATGAACCCAGTTTTATCTAAACTTTTGTGGACATATTACTGGCATAACCTATTATTCCACTGTAAAATTTGGTAAGAAAATATTGAACGGTTTGAAAGTTATTAACTGTCAAAGTTTGGAAAAAATAAGGACTTGAAAGAAAGGTCACTTTTACCTCATTGTTGGAAAATGATTTCACCAATCAAAAATGCTCATTTTGACCTAAGATTTTACAAAGACCTAAATGGCATAACAAAAATGGAATTGGGAAATTTTGGTAACAATTGGCTAAGTAAATTTCAAGTTATGAACTAACGAAGTATGTAGTTAAAAATTTGAAAAATAGGCTTTTCACACTTAGTGTAAAAATGAGATTTTGGAACATAAGGTAAAAAGTAAATTTTTGCTTATTTCAAGATATAAATTGGTAAGTCTTGAAATCATATTTTAACTAAAATTACCCCTTTGAGTTTAAATGAATTATTTTTATTAAAGAGCTTTTATTCTTTCTAAAAATAAGAGATTTAATTTATTAATAGTTAATAAATTAAAAGAGGGGTTTAAAACCCTATATTTTGAGAAAATAATTAAATGAATTATTTTTCTAGTAAGTAAAAATTGATTAATTGCTTTTGGAAAATTAATTAGTCAAGATGAGAAATTTATAACGATTTTCCTAATTAAGACAAATTAGGCAATTTTCTTAAATCGGTTTTTAGATATTAAAACCTTAAGAAAACTAAAAGGAAAATTTAAAGAGTTTATTTTCTTTAAAAATAATAAAGGAATTTATTTGTATTTTCTGGATATAATACCGGCTAAAATCTTACATATTTTAACCGACTAGTCAAAAGTGCGAGTTAATAGCGATACCTTGAAAGAATAAGATTTTTAGCGGGTTGTGAGGAAATACCATTGTGATACCCGAGCCTAGGTATCGAGACCTTAGGATAGGTCTCCCCGAGACTTAGGGTTTAGTCTCGAATATTTTGTATGACTTTCCTTAATAGGTTTAAAACCAAATAAGGATTATAAATCCTTACAAATGACTTTTATTAAAATGACCAAACTGCCCAAAATAATAATAATGAATTATGAGTGCCATAATTAATCCGAGTATACTGTATGGATAACTATAGTATTGGCTAAGAGTAACTGGACTGAACGTTGGAGGGTGAAAACCTGCTGAGCGCTAAGGACTCCAAGTAAGTCAACTTATATTGTATGGCTGCAACATGAAATGATTATTGTCTTGTATGTTAGTATAGGGATACATGCACATATATAGGCTATCATAGAAAGTTGCTTAGAGACGTTAGTCTAGTGAGTGCTGATTTAGAAAATATGAACGGTAGATGTCCATCATATCCTAGACGGTTGATCCCCATCAGACTGCTTGATTTTATTTATGTTCGGTTCATTACCGCGACGAGTGGCCATGAGATGAGGATAAGCTGGTTAAACCTAGGGGCGCCAAGATAAATGGGACCTAGGGGCCCTCATGCTTACTTAATCATTGGACGGTTAGAATCCGAGCAAGTGCTCTGATAAGTTATTCCCGGATAGCAGCCGTGAATATTGGCCATTCAGTGAGAGTGCCTAGAGATACTAGGGGTTGCCAAGATTGAGTGAGGCTGAACACCCTAGGGGCAACTGCTCACCAGCACCACTGATTAACATAGAAGTCTCCATAAAACCGTGTAAATTGGATTACACTCTTGAATAAGTAGCAATGCCCTAGGTAACACGATAGTTACCCTTGATGAGAATATTTATTGGCTAGATCTTAGTGTGGAGACTCGGTTCTCTTTGACAGATTAGCAATTGTGTTGGAGGGCGCGTTACGCCTGAATTGTTGGAAATTGTCGAGCGTTGGTCTCGAATTATATGGTGATATAATATATCTGCTTGCTCTGGGATTTTCTGAGTGCAGGGATATAATTATTGATAAGATATAGTTGTGATATAATATATCTGCTTGCTCTAGGATTTTTTGAGTGCAGGGATATAATTGTTGATAAGAATTAGCTGTGATATAATATATCTGCTTGTTCTGGGATTTTTCTGAGTGCAGGATTTTATCTAGTTATGAATTAATTTATCAATGGTTATCAGGCATGACCATAAGTTTTCCAGGATGCTTTAGCGTTCTTGAAATTGATTGTGTAGGGTCCCGGATGGGTTCAGAACCCTAATTCTCTATATGCTTGTTTGAAAGTTGATCTTACTAAGCGTTTTCGCTTACCTAGTTGTTTCATGTTGTAGGTAAGTGCAAGGGCAAGGCAGAGCAGTGAGCGCTGAAGTCTTCCTTGCAAATGTACATGTGGACCGACCTTTTGGGAAGCCGTTTTATTTTTGGAAATGTTGTGTTATTTTCCTAAACTAGGCTCACTCTACTCTTTATAAAACATGTTTGTAACTAAATGTTAAGTATGGCCATACGACTTTTTAAAACGTTTTTTTTTTCTATGGGTTTTTGAGACATTTTGTTAAATAAAAACATTTATATTTCCACATTATTGAGTCTTGAAAATCCGGGTCGTTACAAAAGGGCACTAATCCCAACAATCTCCCACTTGTCCTAAAGCAAATGAGGCATCTCCCTCAAACCCATATTTCTAACATTATCTTTAAAAGACTCGGTGGACAAAGTCTTAGTAAAAGGATCGGCAAGGTTATGTTCCGAAGAAATCTTCATAACTACTACATCTCCTTTGTGAACAATATCCTTGATCTAGTGGTATTTCCTTTCAATATTCTTTCCTTTCTTGTTACTTCTCGGTTCCTTCGAGTTAGCTACTGCCTAACTGATGTCATAGTATAAGACAAGTGGCTTATTCATATCTGGAACAATTTCCAAATCAAAATATAACTTTTTTAGGCACACAACATCCTTAGTTGTTTCACAAGTCGCTATGTACTTAGCTTCCATGGTAGAATCTGGGAAACTGGTTTGTTTAATACTACGCCAGACCACAGCTTCTCCACCAAGTGTGAACACTGATCCAGAAGTTGATTTTTGACTATCACTGTCTGATTGAAAATCAAAATCAGTGTATCAAGTGGGGTTCAGGTCACCACCTAAATATACAAGCATATATTCTCTAATTTTCTTAAGATAGTTGAGAATATTCTTTACTGCAATCTAATGACTCATTCCAGGATTTGATTGAGAACAACTGACTATCTCTACTGCATAACAAATGTTAGGTCTTGTACACAGCATGTCGTACATTAGACTGCCAACCATAGAGGCGTAGTGATATTGTCTCATATCCTCTTATTCTTGAGGTGTTTTAGGACACTGCTTTTTAGAAAGGATAATTCCATGAAGGGTTGGCATATCACCCTTCTTGGAATTTTTCATGTTGAATCTCTCGAGTATCTTATCTTTATAAGTAGCTTCCAAAACTTTTTTTTGATGATCCTGAAGGATCTTTATGCGTAGAACATAGTTTGCATCTCCCAAATCTTTCATTTGGAATGGCTCTGCTAGCCATTTCTTTACTTTTTTCAATGTTCCCACGTCATTCCCAATCAATAGTATATCATCAACATAAAGAACTAGGAATACCACAATGCCATCTTTGATTTGTTTGTATACACAAGGCTCATCAACGTTTTGTTCAAAACCATAAGTTTTGATTGTGTCATCAAATCTCAGATTCCAAGATATCGAAGCTTGTTTGAGTCCATAAATGTACCTAAGAAACTTGCAAACTTTTTGCTGTTGACCTTTTACTATTAACCCTTCTGGTTGAGACATGTAAATGGTTTCATCAAGATAGCCATTCAGAAAAGTTTTCTTAACATCCATTTACCATATATCATAATCCATGCAAGCAGCTATGGACAAGAGTATGCGGATGGATTTAAGCATGGCTACATGAACAAAAAAAAGTTTCTTCATAATCTACCCCTTCTCTCTCAGTGTAACCCTTGACCACAAGCCTAGCTTTGAAAGTTTCTAGTTTCCCATCTGCTCCTCTTTTTCTCTTGAATATCCATTTGCAACCAATTGGTTTAACATTTTTAGGAAGATCTTCAAGAGTCCAAACGGAATTGGAATACATCAATTCCATTTCTAGGTTCATGGCATCTTTCCATTTTTTTGTCAGAATCTTCCATTGCATCTTTGTATGTCATCTTTGTTTGTGTCAGACACATGTATCTGAACATCATGGTCACAGCGAGTTGCCTACCTAACAACCCTCCCACTACGACGAAGCTCTCTATTGTTCTAACTAGAACTTGTGGTTTCCTCTTGTCGTTGTTCATTGGAAACATTTGGTGATCTTATTACTTGATCTGTGACTATCTCCTCTAGTACAACCTTACTGCGAGGTTTGTGGTTGTTAATATAGTCATATTCAAGAAAAATAGCATTTGTCGATACAAATGTTTTGTTTTCTTTAGGACTATAAAATATACCACCTCTAGTCTCTTTGGAATATCCCACAAATATGCACAATACAGTGCGAGATTCCAGCTTTCCAGTCCTTCCTTTCAGCACGTGTGCTGGACACCCCCAAATACAAAAAATGGTGTAAACTAGGTTTAGTACAATTCCATAATTCCATTGGTGTCTTCTTGATAGACTTAGATGGAACAACATTCAATATGTACATTTCACATTGAATGGCATAGCCCCAGAATGACAGTGGCAATGATAAGTAACTCATCATTGATCTAACCATGTCTAATAATGTCCTGTTCCTTCTTTTAGAAACACCATTCTACTGTGGCGTTCCTAGTGCAGTGAGTTGGGATTGAATTACATGCTCACGTAGGTGGTCCTCGAATTCATAATCCAAGTACTCTCCTCCTCGATCAGATCGAAGAAATATAAGTGATTTACCTAATTACTTTTCAGCTTCAGCTTGGAATTCTTTCAACTTTCCATAAGTTTCAAGTTTCTTTTACATCAAATATAGGTAACCATATCTAGAATAATCATCAATGAAAGTGAAGAAATATTCAAACCCTCCCCTAGCTTGCACATTAAGTGGTCCACACACATTAGTGTGTATGAGTTGGATTGGTTCTATGGCTCTTTAACCTTCTGCAAAGAAAGGTCTTTTGGTCATCTTGCCTTCTAGACAGGATTCACAGACTGGAAGAGAACCAACAGTTAATTCTCTTAAAGGTCCCTCCTTTGCTAGTTTATTAATTCTATCCAACCCAATATGTCTCAATATCAAATGTCATAGATATGTTTCACTGTCGGAATCATTTTTTAGCGTTTAATATATCTTGGGTTTGCATCTTTAAACATTTCAGAGTTGTATATAGATCGCTATTTTGCCTTAAGTTTATACAACCCATCATTGGATTTTGCATGACATATTTCAATACTAGATCTTGAGATAACAATCGAATTATTATTGAAAGAAATATCAAAACATTGTTCATGCAACATAGAAATAATAAAGTTCGCAATTAATAATCACATTACTAATCATAAACTAAAATTTTCTAAGACATTAGTTTTCTTGTTCTAAATAGAAATCTAAAATTTCTAAAATAAGAACAGACTAAAATTCTAAATTGTTCATATCTAAAGTAAAATTCCAAATAAAACTAATGATGGTGCTCCATCTCTATCTAGCATCTAGCGCACAATTAACACCTTTGTGGAAAGATTCTTAACCTGTGATGAAGAACAAAAATATAGTCAGAGGCATGTGTGAGTACAATAATCACCAGAGAAAATATATGTAAATCATATTTACCTTCGTTTCTTTCAAACGACTAGGCATAGTAGCTTCTTCAGCTTGGTCTATAATCGAGTGCCATATATTATAGGCATTATCAATATGTATATATTATCCTATCATTTCATCACGCAAGCAATAACGAGCCAAATGATTTGACTAACTCTTATCACTATATTTTTCATGTTCTTCATAGCCATGTTAAAAGGATGGAACTGATGGGGGCTCTTCAACAATCGCATTCATTAACTTTTTAGTTTTGAGAACGATCATCATTCCCGAAAACCAACAATGCATGTCATCTAGATCAAATGTGAGAGTTTCGAGGAAGATATCATGGGTATGTTTGGCAGATGGCATGATTGCTAAAATAAATAAATAATATCACAAAATGAATTTATCATATATTATTGTTTACCCAAAAAATATTTGCTTGCTGGTGTGGCACAATCGGGGTATACGTGGATAGCACATGACTGCTTAGTGATGACAGTCTGGTCGACCAACAACCAGGATAGCAGCTACTCGATGGATTCAAGAAAGATGTTGAACAGTACGACAGAAGTTATGCTGACATATGTTGATCGTAGTAACAAAGCTAGAGTTCAAATACAGTTATAAGTCGGATATTTCTAAGATATTTGATCCTCTTTATGTGTAACTATTATGATTTTTATTATTATTCAAATATGCTTGTAAAAAAGTTTAAAGACAGCCCATCGGCCCATATGTACATCCTTGAGCCTATAAATAGGACTCGTGGGATTGATTTAAATGGAGGAAATAATTGGTATTCAGAGAGAACTAGTGTTTTTATACAAGACTTTTGTATCCCCCTTTGGAGCTTGTGAAACTTAGTGAACTCTAGTTTGTTGATCGCAGGTTTCAGAGTTTACATGAATAGAAACACTAAGTGGACGTAGGTTATTACCAATCCATGGGGCCGAACCACTATAAATCTTTGTGTCATTTAATTCTTGCATTCAACTTATAAATTCTTATCATTTTAGTGACTCCGTGTCATTGACTAAATCATCAGTCAACATTTTTGGTGCTTTCATTAAGAGCTGAACTCAAGAACTTCAAGATAAACAATGGTGAAAGCCTCCAGGAAAATGGGTCAGACGGGGCAGACATCTGAGAGTATGCCAAATCAACCTCCTCCTCAAAATGTAGTGCAGGACGAGCCATAGGTGGAACTGGAAGAAGAGGAGATGGATGTTGAAACCTTACGAACAACTTTGATACTATTGCTAGAGGAATTAGCTACTCTGAAAGCTAATCAAGAGAATGTGGCTGAAATGATGGTGCTGCAACAAATGGAGATTAAGAACTGAATGAGCGGCAAGCAGACATGGACCACTGGTAGAGAGATGCCACGGCAGCTTTAGAAGTAGCCATTTAGTTGGCCAGAGCACAACCCGCACCAACCTCTCAACTAGATCAGCCACCAAGATCTCACCCTCACCAAAATTTGCAGTCAGAGCGCCCACAGTATCATCACAATCCACCACGCCCAAGGAGTCCTCAAAGACCAGAGCAACCTCCCGCTGCTCAACAAGAAAGACCAACCCAAAATCCTGACAGAAACAACAAGCAGCAACCACCCTCTCGATCTGGTCAAGATAACGTTCAGCAGGACAGGCAGAATAAGGTCGAGCGGCATCCAAGAAGACCTAGACACCAGACAGCTGAGGAGCAGAACCCTCTTGGCAGGGGACAACATCCCTCGAAAATCATAAGGCAAGTGGACTCAGGCTTTGCGGTCTGAGATCCCCCGCGACATAGTAATGTCAGAGGACCTAATGACCAACGCAAGCCTCCACCTATTTATCAAGACAGACCAGGAGGAAGAGAGGGGAACAGTGCATACAACAGGTCGCACACTCATAGGTCGCAATTAAAATATGGCCATGATAACAATGATGCAGACTCTGGCAGAGGAACAATGGTCAGCAGCAAGAGGAAAAAGGGGGACAGCAAAATCCTCTGCCAATGGAAAACTGACAAACGAGCCAAAATGCTGGGGGACAGCCTAAACAGCCCAATGTCTTTGACCAACTAGATGCTAGTGAGTAGAGACGTAGGGATGAAGATCTGAGAGATGTGCTCAATAACCGAAGAGAATGACATGATGAGTACTTCCCCTTGACAGTAGCCACTCCAGCAATACCAGATGTTGTACAGGCTCAGATTGATGCCTTGAATCAGGTTATGCAGTAGCTAGTTGGGAGTAAAATGTCCCACATAGAGTTTGATCGAAGGAAGGGCACCCCATTCATTAATAGAATTTTTGTGGCAGAAGTTTCAAACAAATTCAAAATGCCAGTTCTACCCAACTTCACAGGAGGAGAAGATCCAGTATCTCACGTGAACAAGTTTGAGATATAAATGGACATCCAGAAGGTGTCAGAAGATGCTTGGTGTAGGATTTTTCTTGCCACTTTGTCTGAATCTACTTAGGAATGGTATTTCAAGTTCCCTCTGGCCAGTATATTTTCCTAGGAGATGTTCATGAAGGAGTTTTACGGCCAGTTATATGCTGGTCGAATACAACCAACAGAAGCTAATCAGCTGCTTGACATTCGACAGAAGTAAGGAGAAACTCTCAAGGAGTATATCCAGCGGTTTATCCGAGCGGCTGCTTGGGGCAAAAATGTTGGAGACGAGGGAAAGATGATGGCACTCACAGCTAGAGTGCGACGTCATTCTCCCCTCTAGAGTAGTCTGCAGAAGAATGGAGTCAAGAGCACTCAAGAATTTCTCTATCGAGCAAACAAATATATCAAACTCGAGGAGGCCATTGCCAATGAAGGAAAGTCCCCAAAGGACGACTAGAGTAAGAAAGAAGACATGACCAAAGCTGCCAATGGGTCTAGTAAACCCAACGACAATGGCAAAGGTAATGGTAAGAATGGGGGAAAAAGGGCGAGCACCGAACCAGCGACATCTGATAGCAAGCACCCCAAACAAAATAGATATGAACCAAGGTTCACCAATTACAATGCCCTGGTCGATAGCTGAGTTGAAGTGTATCAAGCCAGTCATACCAGCGTTCCCTTTAGGTGACTAGCCATGATCAAGAAAGACATGTCCAAAAGGGTTACGACCAAGTTTTGTTTTTTTCATAACGACTATGGCCATGATAGGAACGAATGTCAAGGACGAGATCGAGTTCCTTATTCGACAAGGACATCTGAGGAGATATGTACGAGTAGGGGGAAGTTATAAGCAGGAGGCTCACGGAGGCAATAAGCAAGCACCTGTACGCCAACGCTCGCCTCCTCTACAGCCAACTCCAATCACTGGTACATTGTTGACCATCTGCGGAGGACCACATATAGCAGGTGACAGTGGTAAGGTGAGGGAGAGATACGCCAGAACCCTACGTCACAATCAGGACATTGAAATGCTAAATGTCGAGGAGCGAACTCCCAAAAAAAGCTCAAATAGAGGAAGAATTACTAACTTTCTCTGAGCTGGACGCACAACATGTCTGATTTCCTCACTCAGATCCTCTGGTCGTGGATGTTCAAATAGCCAACATGATGGTAAAATGAGTGTTGGTGGATACAGGAAGCTCAGTCAACATTTTGTACAAGTCCTCATTGGAAAGAATGAAATTGTCAGTGCAAGAGTTATAGCCATGCAACTAAACAATCTATGGTTTTTCTGGAAAAGAGTTAGCACCAATAGGCTCGATCAGACTCCCAGTCACTGCAGGGACTACACCTGTGAACAGGACATTTCTCGCTACTTTTATAGTAGTTGATTGTCCACCTACATATAATGTTGTGATCAAAAGACCCATACTCATCGATCTGGGAGCCATAACTTTGGTCTGGAATCTAGCCATGAAGTTTCCATCCAATGCAGAAATTGGGTGCATGTTGGGAAACCAGCGAGAAGCCAGAGAATGCTACAATTCCTCGATAATAAAGGCAAAAAGAGGCAGATTGGGAAGTGGAGCCGAAGAAAGGTTGCTGGTGGTATATGAGACGCAAACCCAATAAGGTGAACAAGTCACCAAATAGGGCATTGCCCAAAGTGAGGATAGGGACTTAGATCCTCTCTTTGGGGATTTTTAAGAAAACATTGGGCCTGTGGAGGACCTCGGGGAGGTCCAACTAGAAGAGAAAGACCGACCAGGGTTGTGAAAGTCGGTAAAAACTTAGAGACAACTATAAAAAACAAACTGGTGGGGTTTTTGAGGAGACATCAGGAGGTCTTTGCCTGGTCTCATAAAGAAATGGTTGGGATAGGCCATGTCTTAAATATAGACAAAAATCATCCACCTATACAACAAAAGAAGAGCTTTTCGTCAGTCGCGCATCGAAGAAAACAGACAAGTTAAAGCTATTAACGAAACTCTGAAGGACACACCGAAGAAAAGGCTCGAAGAAGCACAGGGAACGTAGCCAGAACAATTTCCAGAAGTACTCTGGTCATATAGGACATCTCACCGAACAACAACAGGTCATACGCCATTTTCCTTGGCCTATGAGTATGAAGTCATGTTACCCGTTGAGTTAGATCCACCATCGCATAGAAGGATGACATAGGACTAGAACACGATTAATCAATTATTAATGGAGTCTTTGGACTTGGTCAATGAAAGGCACGAGCAGGCTCAACTTCGAGTTGCATCTTACCAACAAAAGGTCGGTCGATATTTTAACTCTAAAGTATGCGAAAGAAAGTTTGATGTGGGAGATTTGGTACATAGAAGATTTTTTCTCAACACTCGCGACCAGGCTGCTGGAGTACTCGGACCAAACTTGGAAATGTCGTATCAGATTGAAGAAATCCTTAAACCAGGCACATACAAACTTGCTCGCTTAAATGGAGATCTCATTCCTCGCTATTGGAATTCAGAACACCTGCGTAAGTATTATTAATGAAAAATTATTTTTAAAGAGTTGGCTTGTATTAATTATACTTTTTACAAGTTTGTGAACTAGGGTTGGCCATTTAGATGGCTAATCGCTTATAAGTTTAAGATCAATTTTTTATCACTCATACAGACATGAATCTTGTCCACAGTATTACGAGAAATAAAAGGAACTATGCACGACCAGTTATTCTTGCCCATTATTGTATTTATTACAAGTATTTTCTCATTACGTGTGTTGTTTTGCTATATTATCATTGATCGTTTATAAGTACGCGAACAGTAATGTTCGAACAAGTATTGGTCATGGCAAGTGACCAAGAACCTTAAGGTCCTTGATCACTTGGGGGGCATATAAGATACTAAGTGAGCAAAGCATATCAACATAGACATATGTAAACACACGAGCAAAATAAGGGAAAGCATACTATGACACTTAGAGTATTTTTCAAAAAAGTTAGTTAACTTTGTGAAATCTTAATAAAGTATTATGCTAAGTTCGGTTATACGAGCAGATGTTATAATAACAATGTGAATATATTATAATATAACAATGAAACGTCTTTACACCGCAAGCAATTTCTGCTCGGATGTAATTAAAAATAATAAAAGGAAAGTAAAGCTGGCTTAGGCAGCGAATTGTCTTAACACCGCGAACAGTTTGTTCGGGTGTTTTAATTACATAAACAAAATTTTCACTATGTAGTTGAAGGGGGGTCCTACTGAGACTATTAGTCGACTGAACGTCTGGCTTCTTCGTTAGCACCATCGATGCCTGTCGCCAAGGAAATTTCAGTAGAATCTGAGGCATTTTGAGCATTTTTCTCCTCCTCTAGGCAAGCAGCACACTTGGCAAGTTCGGGTTATTTTACCTGCTCAAGAAGGTAGTCAAAGTTTTCCTCTGAATTATTCTTCCAAAACATGTAGAAGCATTTGAAGGTAGCTCCTCGAAACCTCTCCAAGTTTTGGGAATTATTCTCCTTGAGCAGCTTGACTCGCTCCTCTAGACCAGTGGCCTCCTTCATGCTTGCCTCCAGATCCCCTTGAAGCTTGGCTGCTTCCTTGCAGTTAGTCTCAGAGGCTTCCTTAAACTTCTCCTTGGCAGCAACAGCCTTGGCCAGATCTTCTTGGCTTTTCTTCAGCTCCTCAATTAAAATGGCAACTTTGTCTTCAGTTTCCTTAACCTTGGCCTTCCATGCCTTGATTTCCTCAGTAACTACGTTTTCCTTGGCCTCCCATGCCTTGAACTCCTCGGCATGTTTTACATCGACCTCCTCAATGTAGCGCCAGTCGTTTCTCATGGTCAAGATACCCTGTGAACAGTGGAAACATGAAGCAATTAGAGATAATCAAAGGAAATGTTGTTCGACTAAAGTACAATACAGAAGAAACTTACACTGAGGAATTCATTGAGTCCGCAAGCAAGCAACTAGCTGGGTTTCAATGAAGGAAGACAGGCAAAGGCCTCCTGCCTGTAACGGTGCTTGGACAATCTCTAGAGTTTGTCATTTGTTGAGCTATAAGCATTGCTCATCAATTATGCAACCAAAGATCCTCCTGTGTGGTCGGAGGAAGGATCAGTGCGAGGAGGAGGAGGAGGAGTCATTGATCTGGAAGGAATGAGAGTTGGAGTGACCTCTGGTCAAGCCCTTTTTCTTGAAGGTTCCCCGCTGCCTTCTCCAAGGTTTCTTCTGCTTGACTTCTTCTTGCTCATTGGAGCGTCTGCAGAAGCGTAGATATCAAAGGCGTCGTCGGATGGCATGACTACAAAACAAAAACAAACAAGCAGATATGTCAATAAGTAGTTTGGCACAATAAAGAAACAAACTACAAAAAAAAATTCTAAGTAGTATACCCGAACTATTATTACCAGTCGCTACATTATCTAAAGAACTACTGCTACACTCACTATCTACCTCAAAGAAGTCGAAGCTAAAACTACTGGTCGTAAATTTAAAGTTGCCATCCCTATCAAATAAATGACAAGGGATGGGCAGTTTATTTAAGAGTGGGAAATATATACCGTTCTTGTCAGAAGATTCGAGTATAGGACCAATGTATTCTGGTAATTTTGTTTTCCCCTCCCATGTTGGGTAGGAGTATTAGATACTCAAGTGTTAGGAGACGGTTCTCAAATGGTCACTTCCATTGGTCAGTGCCTCTGGGGTTGTAACATATCTTGCTACTACTCAGGGTTTTCTTGTCCTTCAGTCCCCTCTCCAGTGGCACTCCCTGCGATGGATTCCCTCATTTCCTGATGAGGTTCTAAAAGGCCAACCAGCCTTAAATTGCTCTCTGTGACCAGCTCCTTGATGCTTTTTTCTATATTTGTCATGATGGCCAGAGTTGTGGCTCTTATCTCCATATCTAGAGTGGGGTATGGTCAGTGCCATGGACCTAGATACAATACAAAGAAACTAAGGACAAGGAAAGATGAAAAATGACTGGATAAATGTCGATCAGAGATTAAAAGTTTACCTCCTCGTGTGAAGGCCATGTTGTCTGTAACCAAGTCCGTCATGAGGAAGTACTCTTGGAAGTACCTTCCTACATTGGACTTGTAGGTAATGTCACTCAGGAATGTGTGAGAGGACTCCTGGTAGTAGAAATGAAAGAACCCCGTGTTGTTCTGATTGGGGTTGGATTTGAGATCGAACAGATAGTTGATCTCGTGAGGAGTAGGCACAGGCCATTTTTTGTGATTATATAAGATATAGAGTGCTGAAAGTACTCTATATCCATTGGGTGTTATTTGGAAAGGGGCGACCTCGAAATAATTGGCCACCCCCCAGAAAAAGTCGTGCAAGTTCAAGATTTCCCCTGCTTCTATATGATACCTCGACCAGGCGCTGTAGGTGCCTCCAGGAACATTTTCTCTCAAGTCAAGTGTAGGTTTGTATATAGTATTCCCAGGAAGCCCGTACTTCTTGGGATATTTGGCCACCATCCTGGTCAATATGACGCTAGGAGGGGCAATGTACTACGCAACCTCTGCTCGAGGGCCATCACGGGGACGAGCTTTGAGTTGGATATCTGGTGGTGAAAAATTTAAAGGTTGAGGATGACTTAAAGGACCCTCATCATTGGTTGCAAGCTGGTTGGACGGTGAATTTGTGTGTTTCTTTTTTCTACGAGCAGTGTGTTTGACACGACCCATATTCAATTGGTTCTGTGACGGATTATGTAGAGGACTGGTCATAGCGTTTGGGTGTGAAGTCGAAGGCTCAAAAAAAGGCAAAGAAGGTTGTTCTTGATCCTCGAATAGCAAAGTGAGAAGGTCGTCGTGTATTGGTCTCTCACCTCCGTAGGAATCTTGCATGAATATCTGAGAAGAGCAAAGGGGAAGTGAGAATCTACAACCAATAGACAGAAGAAAGAGAAAAATAAGGATAACAGTTCTCGTGTATAAAAGTTAAGCTTTTATACGACCAGCAACATCTTGATAAAAACACAATTAACATGTGAGTAGGTTGGAAAAACATATTAAAAAGTGAATGTGAAAAGTTTTTCGGAAAACTTTTCAACTCCGAAAATAGGTGGGAAAACCCCAGTTTTTCTGAAATACTCAAAATCAAATTTTTACTATGATTTTGAACCCAAAATTGGTGTACCTATACCCCACATTTATTTTTAAGCATTGTCTAGTATTTTATACTGCCTAAAATCCCTATTCTAGCGTACTTATTCTATGTATGTTTGCTTAAAGCCAATGACCTAAAAATTTCTCAAGAATAGTAAAACCCCAGTTACAAAAACTCGTGAATCAGGATCAAAATACATGAAAATTACTACAAAGATAAGAGGATGGATTCGAAAACTTACTTAGAGTATGGATTGTAGGAGAAATCATGAAATTTTTGCTCGGAGTTGCTCAAAGACATCACGAATCGCACTTGTGTCTCTGGGTTTTCTTAAAGGTTTTTCTGAGTATTCTTGAAGAGAGAGAAGGTTCGGATAAAAAATGAAAAAAGGTGAAAAGGCTTATATTTATACTGCTTAGGGCAGTAATAGAAGGTAATGATGGGAATAGTGTTTCGATGCATGGGGAATCGTAATAACCATCAAAACATTTCTGGGAAACTGTAAAGGTCATGATTACTTGCCTTTTTGAAAAAGTAAGTACTGACAAATGTGATAGGTTAGATGGATTGCAGGTCGAGTAAGTTTATTAAATGTTGATTACATTAAAATAAACTTGAGGAGCAAATGTTTACCCAAAAATTATTTGCTTGTTGACGTGGCATGATCGGGGTGCACGTGGATAGCACGTGACTGCTTAGTGATGACAGTCTGGTCGACCAACGACCAGGATAGCAATTGCTTGATGGATTCAAGAAAGATTTTGAACAGTGCGATAGAAGATATGTTGACATATACTGATTGTGGTAACGAAGCTAGAGTTCAAATACAGCTATAAGTCAGATACTTCTAAGATATTTGACCTTCTTTATGTGTAACTATTATGATTTCTGTTATTATTCAAATATGCTTATAACAAAGTTCAAATACTGCCCATCGGCTCATACGTACATCCTTGAGCTTATAAATAGGACTCATGGGATTCATTTAAACGGAGGCAATAATTGGAATTCAGAGAGAACTAGTGTTTTTATACATGACTTTTGTATCCCCCTTTGGAGCTTGTGAAAGTTAGTGAACCCTAGTTTGCTGATCGCAGGTTTCAAAGTTTACATCAATAGAAACACTAAGTGGACGTAGGTTATTACAAATCTCTGGGGCCGAACCACTATAAATATTTTTGTCGTTTAGTTCTTGCATTCAACTTGTAATTTCTTATCGTTTTAGTGACTCCATGTAGTTGGCTAAATCATCAGTGAACAATTATGAATATAAAAAAAAATTGGAATAGTAAATATGATGCATGAATGCAACAAATTTAAATAACACATAAAAAATGATTACTAATTCCGCGATAAATTAATGGATCAGCCTTAGAGTAGGTCAGACTAATCTTAAAATTAATTTTGAGACACTTCTCAAATTCATAAGTGAAAACTTAACTATTTTCTCTTTTGACTTACGAACAACTACTAGTTTGATCAAGATTAACTAGTATGCTCGAAAGCCTAGTTAAGCTTTGTGAGTGTAACCCATTATTTTAGATTAATGACTTAACTCAAGAGTGTGTCTTAGGGTCATTCAAACTTGAAATACATCATCAATCAAATTCTATATAGAATTTAACCTTGAATAATAATATAGTCAGAAACCTTCCTTAGGCGGACGCAAACAAAGGCGCATCGAGGCCCATTCCATGAAACATCAGTGTTAACTAATAATGGAGACCATAGGAGTTATTGTTATTACCCCTTCTCTCACTCACTATTCTAGAATATGTGTTTTCTCAAAACATCATATGTTTTTTAATTAATTAAAGTAATCAAATTAATTTACCAAATGATATTCTAATAATTACTAATCTCATTAAGCATTTTAATCCTTAAACAAGATTTAATCATCTTACTAAATAGGCCCTTAAATATCTAGTCAATAAATGCTCTAATTATTTAGAATATCATTTGCCTATCTAATAACATTAATTATCAAATAGGTCTTGAAATTAACTGTAACGTCCCAAACTTACTTATAGGCTTAGTGCCTTGATTAGTGTGTCGGGAAGGCCTAATTGGATTTATATTGGAAATTAATTGAATATATGTGTGATTATGTGGCATATATGATTTATATGGTGATATGAATACTTATGCATGTTTGTGTGTATTAAATATGCATGTGGGCCTGTTTTTGTTAATAAGGGCATATTTGTAATTTTTACCCGTTCAGGGTATAAATGTAATTATATGTGTTATGTGATTGAGACCACATTATTATGTGGATATATTTGCGATATTTGGCACGAGGCGATCCTAGTGAGCGAGTTAGCAGAAAAGTCACAACAGGGTCAAATACCCAGCTCGGGGTGAGCCTAGGGGTATTTGGGGAAACTTATTGCGTAGTCGGGATTTATCGGGTGATGGGTAGTTATTTGGTCATTATTTGGGTATGTCGGGATTAATCGAGGGTTTTTAGAGCTATTTGAGGATTAGCAGGAAATATGGTACATAGATGATTTTTCCCTTGTGGGCGTGAGGGAATCATGGTAAAGGCTAGGGATATTTTGGTATTTTCCATAGCCTTAGCTATCTAGGGACCTTAGGAAGCCTAGAACCAAGTAGAACAAACACTTTCAGCAGTCCACTCTTTCTCTCTTTCACGTTTCTCTCTCTCCCTTGAAGCTTGGTTGGGGTTTGAATCATTTTAAAGGAGTTTGGCTTATGAAATTGAAGGCTGCAGGCTGGGATTGATTGAGGTTCAGTTCAGAGGTCGTATCAATTTACATAAGATTAGGTTTTGATTTGATTTTTAGGGTGCTCTAGTGTTTTGAACTCAAGGATTGGGATTTTAAGTTATGCTGAGGTTTTAGCTTAGTTCTTAATGGTTATATGTTGGTTATACTGTGTTGTTATATGGTTAAAACTTAATTCTGAGTTTGGTTGAAGTTTGGGGAATGATTTTAGGGGTTTTCAGTTGAGGAAAATGCAGGAAAAACCCAAGAATTTATGGGTTCGTGGGGTCGCGCCACGGTGCTGTTCCTGGAGCGCTGCGACCCGCATGAACTCAGAGGCTAAGGGAGGCTCACTGAACCGCCTAAGCATCGCGTCGCTGGGTGGGTTTCACCGCAGCGCATGTCTAGGGTAGGGATTTTGCTCTCTGACTTGTAGAGGGCTGCGGCATTTGTGGGGGGCGTCGCTGCTCAAATAGAGAATTTTGGCCAAATGGGGTTTTTAAGCTCAGGAACTCAAACCTAAAGGCTCGAGAAGGGTTCTACTAACCGGTTTAGTAGAATTCGAAATCCCAAAGGCTAGAAATTTACCTTGAAGCTCTTAAATAGTGTAAGTGCTTGATGGTTGTCCATTATTTTGTTGTGACTAGGATATACCGTTAGGGCTCAGAAGTAGGGATCGTGCTCAGGATCGCCATACACTATCTACTCGGGACTCAGGTAAGAAAATTGCACCCTAGTTGTAATCGGGGCTCAGCCCCTGTTAGTGAATATGACTGTGATTGTACTTGTGATTATTTGGTTAGGCATGCTTGTATATGCTGCATCTGGTTAGGCATGCTTGTATATGCTGCATCTGACTGTGACTGTACTTCTATACGTTTGAAAGCTCAGCCTAAAGGCGTCGGGGACGGCATTAAGCATGCGGAACGCAGGCCATTTTGGCTAGGGAAACCTAGAAGTGCGATATGCACTTAGCTAGCCCGAGCGCCACCTAAATAATTAGAAGTGTAGTCTGCACTTGTCTAACTCATTGATTGTTTAAGTTGAACTATGTGTTTGTTTGAGCAGAGTTGTTACTGCTAAGCTTGTTGTTTATATGTTGTTGCTTATTTGAATCTGTTGATTGAAGTTTTATTGTCGAGCCTTGGCTCACGTGTGCTATGTGGTGCATGTAAGGGAAAGGGGAAGATGGATCAGCCATGAGTTGGAGAGCTTTAGGGGCGGCGTGTACATTTGCAGCTACTCGATCGCCATGGCCTATGATTCAAGAAGGACTAGAGTCAAACCTTAATTTTGCCGCTTAGGCTGGCTTATGTTGTAATTACTTTTGGGAGTTGTAAATGCCTTGTAAATACTTATTTTGGATTCCCATGTACAAAGTCAAACTTTTAATGAAAACAACTATTCCTATGATCAAAAAATTTAAACCCTAATCCGTCAATTACCCTTAGTTACATGTTTATATCCAAATGACTTGATTAGCAAGTCCAGCACTATTTAAAATACACAGTGTAATGGTCTTGGATATCCATGGTGTTACATTAACACTTAAAATCAATTTACCACTTTGTTCTAGATTAATCATGATTAATTATATGATCCATTTAATGCATACAATCAAAGAGGACGTTCCTAATTCAAACATGTTTCTACTCGATATTAGATGTATGCTTGAATTAGATATAATGTGTGGGTAATATAAATGGCATGTTATAATGCATGACAATGTTATCAAACACTTTTAATACATTCAAACATTTAAAACAATAAATAAGTAAATAAATCCGAGCTGGGTGTTATGGGTAATTCTAGAAAAATTACAACACTTGCAATAATTTACAAAATAAATAAAAATAAAATCAAGGCATCATGTAGAATCTCTATCTTTGGGACCCTCTATTATTTTTATGTCATCTAGCCCATTTTTTAATTATAAATGACTTCAATAATTATAAAAAATCTTTTAAAAATATTAAACTTGGCTAATAATAGACCAATAGGTCATTTAGGTCCAATTTAAACTTGGGACTGTTGTACCCTGAAATTAGCACGAGTTCAATTACTCATCTCAGGTACAGCTAGCAGATGAATATTATTCCCTACAATGTTGGTCGGACCTGCCAGGCAGTGGTTTAAACAATACAAGAAGCATTCAAAAAGCTCGTGGAAGAAATTTTCCTCCGAGTTTAAAAGAGCATTACGAGCCTCACAAGCAACTCATGGTGAAGCTGATTCATTGGCCAACGTAAAGCAACAACCTGGCCAGACTGATCGCGAAAATATATATACGCAAGTGCACACAATCAATTCAAGTAATATACATGATAAATAAAGTATCGTTCCCACGAAGACTATTTTCCAATTACCAACAATTGTTCTTTTAATTTCTATTTGGCAGACAAAGTTTAGATGAATGAATTTAATTTTAAAATTGTAAATAACTATGAACAAAAATAACTAATTAAAAGATGAAAATCACTATTGAAAAGACCTAGGGTGTTAATTTCATCAACTGTTCACTCTACTAATTTTATTAATTAGTTCTAAATTTCTTTCCTTCTATTCTATGAGCAAGTTAACATAAATCGATCCCTTTTCTTTTTCAATATATAAGATCTCATCCTATATGCAGGTTTTCTGCATCTTTGTGATAAACTTAAACATATAGCAGGCATTAAGCATGAATCCCTAATTACTACATAAGCCATACAGGTACTTTTGTCCAATATGTAACCTATGTCTATATAATGATAGCATATTCAATTCTCATCTTTTGAATTTTGAATCAAAATCATAAATCAAGCAAATATTGATCAGGTATTTACTAGCATTAGGCACACATTATATAGATTAGAATAAAGAAGAAAAATTAATAGAACATCATAATTAAATTAGATAGAACTCCAAGTGACAACATTAAACCCTAGATAAGAATTGTTTAGTTCATATTAGGCATGACTAAATCAACAAAATAATAATTCAGAAACATAAGATTCAAAAACTTAATGAAGAAAGAAAAATATAAAATTGCAGAACAAATAGTCTAAGAATCAAAATTAGTCTCTAAAAACGTAATTAAAATCTGACCTCATGACCTAATTAAACCCTAAGTCTAAATTTATAGCAAAAAAACTACAAAAGCTTTGTTTTTCATATGCGGGCAGCAACTTGGCCTTCTCTAGGTCGCGGCCCTTGTCAATTTTTGAAGCCTCCTGAATCTGCACAAGTCTTCAGGCACCGCGACTTAGACAGCTCAAGTCACAGTTCGTGTCCAGAATGTCCCCTTTACTTAGCCTCTGACTTTGCCTTGCGCCACGACTTATAAGGTCAAGTCGCGGCACTAATTGCCTCCAACAGCCATGTTTTTCTGACTTGCCTAGAGTCACGACTTATAAGCTCAAATCGCGGCTCTAATTCCATTATTTCTCAAATTAGATCTTTCAACCACGTCTCTTCATCACAAACTGACTTTTAATCGTCCTTAGCATCATTTTGAGTCAAACAACCGCCAAGAGCTTCATTTTTCCACCATTTTCTCTTCTTTTTCCATTTTTCTCATGATTCACCGCATCAACCTACAACAAAGACAAACAAAAGCGTAATTGTTGACTGTCTTTTTAGCCAACGACGTGAGAACGTCAAATACGACGAACCTTCAAGAGAATGTAAACGACAACAGACAGTATAAACAAGAAAAGTAAATAACACACAGGATTTTTATAGTGGTTCAGCCCCGATTGTCGGTAATAGCCTAATCCACTTAGAGTTGTGATTTATAGATCTATACTCAAGATCAGATGGAATGAGCCAACTGAGTTTCTTCAGTACAGATTGTGAAAATACAAGAGTTCTCTCAAATATCAGCACTTTCTCTCTCTAGAATACATAGACCCAATTTTCTCTCTCTAGAAAGAAGAAGTAGAAAGAAGCCCCTCTCTCATCCCATAAGCCCTCTATTTATAGGCCTAGGATCCTCAACTGATATCCCCTTTCGATAGGGATATTTTATTATTCATCTTATATTTATATTACAATAAATGTTTAAAATACAACTGATTCCTCAATTTGAGTGAGGAGTGAGAGATTCCCGGGTGCCTAGACCAATTCTTGCTAGAGTCGTTCTGGGGACTTTGACGTAGTCTCACATGCATGTTGATTACTCCTTCAAGCTTTCCTTGGACCAAAGGTGGTATATGCATGGCTCTCCTCGGACCAAAGGTGGTCCGAGCCAACTCCCTTGGCACCTCACCTCGGGTAGGTCCGAGGCAATTCTATTGTTTCTCACCTCGGACAACTTTGAGGCATCCTTCTCCATGGCATGTCCGATCAGACATAATGGCCTTCTCCTCGGACCAAGGTGATTCGAGGCACCTTCTCTTGCCTTCTCCTCGGACCAAGGTGGTCTGAGGCATCCTTCTTGGCATCTCACCTTGTACAAGCCCGAGGCACTCCCCTTGTCAAAATCTAAGTCTCAATTCTTGGTTTGCATGGGACTCCTTCTCCTTAGCTACTTACCTTGGACATGTTCGAGCCAACACTTAGGAAACCTTGGGAGGCTTACCTCGGACACACCCTTGGGGTCTCCTAGGACCACACCCTCCTTGGGGTCTCCTAGGACCACTTTCTCCTTGGGGTCTCCTAGGACCACTTTCTCCTTGGGGTCTCCTAAGACCACTTTCTTGAGTTCTCCTCAATACACCCCCCTTAGCTCTCCTAGGATGCACTCCCCTTAGCTTTCCTAGAATGCATCCTCTTTAGCCTCCTAGGATCAAGGTGCCCTTGGATTGGCTATGACATCTTTCAAGCAGTCCAAATTCTTCGTCAGTCTACCGGGTCACTTTCTCACAACTCTGAGGAGTCAATGTATTTATTGACTATTAACGTGTCTTTTACTGACCATGCACTGCTATTTGTCACATTTATTGCCATGTCTTTGATCTCCAATTTTTGGTTATAACAGTAATCTTGCACAAAACACACATAAAGACTCAAGATTACCACAGAAACACATTTTAAAACGACACTAAAATGAATTTATCAATCTCCCCCAAAGTTACACTTTGTTCGCCCTCGAACAAAGGACTCAAAAAAAACCTAAATGACTCTAACAACATGAATTATTCCAACAACAACAATTATGCCTCAAAATCATGAATGTGAATCATATAATTCTCAAAAAACTACTCAATAGTTTATTCAATCTAGAATTTTGATCAAAACACTCCATCAACACACTTTGGTCTACTAACATTTTGGATTATCAAATCATGATCATTAAATAAATGTATTTGAAATCAATTATGCTAACCAAATTCTTTCCATGCAATCCATTCAAACCAAATAATTCCATAAGCTCACTTACTTGCTATTCTCCACTAATATGAATCATGATATGCATAAGAATCAATAGGACTTATATAGGCTTGTAATGATGGCTTGGGTAAAGGTAGATTGAAAAGTAATTTTTAAGCTCACGTTACTATAAGCAGATGACCAAAACTCACCAACTTTACTTCCATAGTAATACAATCCCATAATCCCCTTTCCTGTTTTTCTTTAGAGAGATGTAAAATTTTTTTTTCAGATGATAATCACACTCCCTCAAACTTGATTTTGCTATATATTCATATTGGGAGTGTATAGAACTTTTGTTTTTCTGTTTTTTTTTCAATATATTTACTCTCTCTATTTTTTTTTCACTTTTCATTTTCTAAACCCACTAAAATCACAATTAAACCCCATTACACATCAATCCCCATAATTTTTCCTCAATCATATGCTCATAGTATATTAGGGACAAATATATAACCAAGTTTAAAGTATTTTTTTCAATTGGCTAGTTGATCAGTGGTAGGCGCGGGTTCCTCAGCCGCATCTCTTTCCTCTTCAACTCTCATGTGCCAGAGTTGTGGTACTGGTGGCTCCAAAGATGGGTCATTAAATTTATACACCGTAGCATGAGAAATAGGTCCCATTGCCTTCCTATAAATATCACTAGGATATTTAGGTACCTCCCACACTTCACATAGATCAATAATCATTGATCTGTACCACAAATCGGTAGTAGTAGTCAATCGGCATAAATCCCTGATGCTTTTCCGGATAACTCGGCCAATATCGACAAAGAGTCCCGTCATAATAGCATATACCAGAAGACACCTATCAGTACCCACTTCAGATAAGTGAGTGTTGGGCATAAGCCACGCACTCACAAAAAGAGTCCATGCCTTGGCCACACAATTCATTTGATATATCCGTAAATTCTTTGGTTCTCCATTTTGCATGACAAAAGTAGCACCAGGAATGCATATTGTTTCTGCCACCTCAGTCCAATCAATTTCACTATTATATGCCAATTGATAATATTCATCCTCGTCTTGCGACAACATGGGTAATGGATATAGGGCATAAATATTATCAATATCACAGTCTACCGAAACCCCTCGCACAAACACCTTTCTATTAACTGCCCCAGGAAAATTGGCATAGAACTCATAAACCATTGAACAATTAGCCTTAAGCATTTTATCATCCACAAAAGTTTCAAACGACGGTGTTGAAATTCAGCCCGAATGATATTATAAGTTTCCTGAGGGTAAGGATCTTCTTAATAATCCATTTCGTGCTCTTGAATTACTGGACACTGAGATAACCTTTGATAGTGATCAAAGGCATCATTACTAATAACCCTAGTTGGATCAAATTCTTGATTTGGTTAAGGTGTTGGCGGGATTGGCTGAGATTGGGTTGGTTGGGTGCAGGATGTGGAAGGGAGATTAGCATTCTTTGAAGTGGCAGCCCTAGTAGGTTGTTTTCTTGGACCCATACTTACACAATGTATCAAATATGACAACACAAAAATTTGGCAGCACTTCCCCTAATTTACTGTAATTTCCTCCACTGAATAACTCCAAAAATATCACTCAAAGACACTAAATATACTAACAAGGCAATTCAACAACCCCATTCAATCCCTTAGCATAAAATTACTTCAATTAAAACTTCAAAAAGAGAAAACTTACAAGCCCTTAATTCTTGAATACTGCCTACTCTTCAATTCTCCTTTCAATCTTCACTTCTCACCAATAGAAAAAAAAAATAGGGTTAGAGGAGAAGCAAAGAAGAAAGATACCAATATGAATTAGGAATTAAAAATGAGGGATATGGCTTAAGGGTATTTGAAATAGAAGGATATGGGAAGAAATTTGAGAGCTTTTGCAAAAGAAAAACTTGTTTAGGAGGAAAGGAAATGAAAAATGAGATATGTGGATTAGAAAAAATTATTTTAAAACACTTATCCTCTTTCTGACACAGGCACGCTGTGACCCAGGCAGGGCAAGTCGCGGCCCGCCTCAAAAAATTTCAGAATTCTCTTTCCCAAGTGCCGTGACTCAGCCTCATCAAGTCACGACCTGCCCCTATTTTAAAAACTCGAATGCTCTCTACCTTGGCCAAGGGTCGCAACTTATAAGCCCAAGTTGCGGCCCGCCCCTTTCATTAATTTTTAATACACTCGGGCTTGTGTTAAAGTCATGACTTATAACTTCAAGTTGCGACTTGGCCTAAAGACTAATTGAAAAACATCCTTTTTTCACGATTTGAACAATTTTTTTTACAAAATTTATACTAAAAATAAATAAAATTAAAATAAATAAACTTGATAAATCTAAAATAAAATTTTCCACTAATTAAAAATAAAAATAAAAACTAAAATAAAATATAGGAATGCCTCTTATAGCGTTGTCGTTAACGTCATTTAGCTTGACGCTGAATATGTAGGATCTTGGATTTTAAATCTAGATGCATGCCTCCTATTATTTTTCCAAACACATAATAGAAACATAGAATAACATGACATACATATGAACATTAGATTCGTAAATTAACATAAACACAAGGTTGTAGAAACTTACGAATACGCAGCAGAACTGGAACAACTCCTTCCTTTAATCAATCTAACCCTTGACTCCATTATGTAGCAAAGTATTATCAAGAGATTGAACTAGATCAACAACACAGTCTTCCTCACCAAGCCTTTGATCAACCTAGAACTAGTGTAGGCTAGTTCTCAACACATGAGATAGAGATCTAGAAGAGAAGAAGAGATAGTGGCTAACAAAGGATTAGAGTGTCCAGGTTTTCACTTACCCAATGAATCTATTGAGACTGACTTCCTTATGAAAACCATAGATATCATATTCCTCATATAGGCAACTTAATGGGCTTTAATTAATTAAAATAATAAACAAAAAAGATAAAAGCCTTGGGCTCCCGCAAATGAACTTGGCCTCAATCTCTTTGTTTTGAATTTAAATCCCAATTAGGCCTAAATTCAAAACCTTTAATTTATTTATTTTTAATTAATTAATTAAATCCTTATTCAAATTAACTAATTATAATTTGAAACTTTATTTAATTTTATTTATTTATACTGACACCAATTTATCAATATTAATAAATCTACCCAAAGATTCTCTTTTATTCTCTAAATCTCATATCTCTGTAAATTTTCCAAAATTGACCTAGTCAACTTTAAAAAAAAAAACCCTAATTGATAATTAAATCAATTAATTGAGACATTCTAGATGATTTACTCAATGGTGATGCGGGGACCATGGATCCATGAAATCAAACTCCTATAAGTTACCATGAATTTATTTACGAATAATTTCACTACCTTATGAATTCCTTATGACTCCACTATAGACTCAGAATTGAACTCTTGAATTCACAAAATGTATTTTAAAAACCATAAATACGTTATCCATTGTTATAACCATTACAGTTAGTCAATCCACTATCGATGACTTACTAACGAGGTGGGTGCAAATTACTGTTTTACCCCTCATCGGTATTTTATCCTTAACTCCCACTAAGAACCTTATAAATAATATTTCTGTGAGCTTAATCACAGAAATGAGATCTCAATCATTTAACCATTTGAACATAGAGATTAAGGAAATCATCTTTTCACTTCTCATACAGAAGTTATAGATTTCATATTTATGAATAATACTCCCACTCAATTACACTACTAAATCTCCAAGATATAAGTATGGGCTAGACCGTAGGGTAAGCTGGTAACGAATAAGTCAAAATATTTAAATATTATAATTATCAGAATATTATCACTCAGAATTAAGATTGACTTAACCTATGGTCAACGTTGTGACATTGATTATATTCGATAACAACGATACTTATTTATCAATCAATAATCAATATCGGTCCTACTACGATGTAACTAAATACATCCGATCTTATTTACTTAGTCAATGCCTTGGACTAGACATCACACCCCGAATGTGTAAGTAGATCATATCGTAGATTGCCTAATCAGTGAAAATCCAATGAACTGACCTAATCTTAGGACTCGTTCTTTTGAACATATAATTACAACTATAATCCACAGTGACCTAGACATTATAATTTAACTATCCATATGTTCAGGATTTTATAAATGTTTGTATTATTTCAATAATCATGTAATAAGACAAGCAAGTAGCACGGTTGTCAAACTAAATGATTTATACTACTTTTATCAACAATATAAAATCGTGTTATATGTCTGGCGTGGTTTTATAAGGGCATAAAACCCAACATAATACCCCATTTAAAGGGTTCCAAAACCATCACAGATTTGCACTTTTCCATCGGTCCTTCCAAATAATGCTTTAACCTCTGACCATTTACTTTAAAATATCTTGTTTTCTCGCTATGAATTTGTAGCGCTCCATAAGATAATGAGACAACAACTGTGAAGGGTCCTATCCATCTAGACTTTAGTTTTCCTAGAAACTGCTTCAATATAGAATTAAATAACAACACTTTATCTCCCGGTTGGAAATCCTTTATAATCATTCTTTTATCATGAAAATCCTTAGACTTTTCTTCATAAATCTTTGCATTTTCATAAGCTTCATTTCAAAATTCATCAAGCTCATTCAACTCAAGAAGCCTATTCTATCCTGCCATAAATAAATCAACATTCATCTTTTTCATCACCCAATAAGCTCGATGCTCAAGTTCTATTGGTAAATGACACGCCTTCCCGAACACCAACCAATATGGTGATATACCAATCGAAGTCTTAAAGGCTATGTGATATGCCCACAGTGAATCATCAAGCTTTTTTGACCAATCTTCCCTTGATGTGTTTACAGTTTTCTCTAAAATACTTTTAATTTCCCAGTTTGACACTTCATCTTGACCATTACCAAGTGGATGATAAAACAGTGCCTTTCGGTGATGAACTCCATAACGAGCGCATAGGGCTATGAATTATTTATTATTGAAATGACTACCTCTGTCACTAATAATTGCTCTTGGAGTACCAAAATGAGTAAAAATATTCTTATGAAGAAATTTAAGTACCTCCTTACCATCACAAGTAGGAGTTGTTGCAGCTTCCACCCATTTAGAAACATAATCTACTACCAGCAAAATATACTTATTATTATAAGATGATGGGAAAGGCCCCATAAAATCTATTCCCCACACATCAAACAACTCAACCTCCAGAATTCCAATCATTGGCATTTAATCTCTTCTCGATATATTACCAGTCCTTTGGCAATGATCACAACTCTTAACAAAGGCATTAGCATCTTTAAATAATGTAGGCCAATAAAACCCACACTGTCCTTGTTCCCCTAAAGTGACCACCACAATGTAAATTATGGCAGTGAGTAAGTATGGAAATCATTTTCTCTTCTAGGACACATCTTATAATTACTTGATCAGCAGAATGCGAAAAAGAATGGGCTCGTCCCAATAATAATGCTTAACTTCTGAATAGAACTTTTTGAGTTGCTACCTTGATATGTCCGAAGGCACAACTTTAGCTACCAAATAATTGACATAATCCACAAACCAAGGTAGCTTCTCTTCACATTCAATGGAAAATAATTGTTCATCCAGAAATTTTTCATCAATATCCTCATCTTTCTCATTATGCTCTTCTCCTTTTTCCAATCTAGATAAATGATCTGCAACTATATTTTCTGTCCCCTTCTTATCACAAAAATCCATATCAAACTCTTGGAATAATAGGACCCATCGAATCAGGCAAGGTTTAGCATCCTTTTTGGTCATAAGGTACTTAATAGCTTAATGATCTGTGTAAACAATCACCTTATTACAAATTAAATATGGTCTGAACTTGTCAAATGCAAAGACTATTGCAAGTAATTCCTTCTCAATAGTTGCATAATTTAATTAAGCATCATTCAAGGTTCGACTAGCATAATAAATCGTTCGGAATACCATGTCAACTCGGTGTCCAAGAATCGCTCCTACTACATAATCACTAGCATCACACATTAATTCAAAAGGAAGTTCCCAATTTGGTGATACAACAATCGAAGCAGATGTCAATTTCTCCTTCAGTGTATTAAATGCCCGTAAATAGTAAGAATTAAAGTTGAATACCACACCATTCATAAGTAGTGTAGATAAGGGCTTCAAATTTTTTGAAAAGTCCTTTATGAATCTCCTATAAAATCCAGCATGGCTCAAAAATCTACGAACCCCTTTAACAGACACTGGAGGAGGTAAATTTTCTATAGTTGATATCTTGGCCCTGTTTACCTCAATTCCATGGCGTGAAATCTTGTGGCCCAAGACTATTCCTTCTGTCACCATAAAGTGACATTTCTCCCAATTTAGTATTAAATTTGACTCCTCACATCTTTTCAGAACCCTTTCCAAATTAACGAAACACCCATCAAAAGAATGTCCAAAAACTGAAAAGTCATCCAAAAAAATTTCAATACCTTTTTCCACCATGTCTGAAAAGATAAACATCATACATCTTTGAAAGGTGTCAGGAGCATTACATAACCCAAATGGCATCCTCCGAAAGGCAAATGTTCCATACGGGCATGTGAAGGTATTATTTTCTTGATCCTCCAGTGCTATAGGAATTTGATGGTATCCTAAATACCCATCCAAGAAATAGTAATAAGGATGGCTTGCCAATCTGTTGAGCATCTGATCTACAAAAGGCAAAGGGAAATGGTGTTTCTTGGTGGCCTTATTCAGCTTACGGTAGTCAATACAAATTCTCCACCCTGTCACCGTACGAGTTAGAATAAGTTCATTATTATCATTTTTAACCACTGTCGTACCACCTTTTTTTGGAACTACCTAGACAGGACTAACCCAAGCATTGTTAGATATTGGGTAAATTGCCCCTGCATCCAACCATTTAAGGATTTCTTTCCTTACCACTTCTTTCATTGAAGGATTTAGCCTCCTCTGAGCATCAATACTAGGCTTACTATCCTCCTCCATTAATATACGGTGCATCACTGTTGAAGGACTAATACCCTTTATATCTGCCAGAGTCCACCCAATTGCTAGTTTGTGAGCCCTTAATACCCTAAGAAGCTTTTCTTCTTCTATCACAGACAATGAAGCTAAAATAATAACTGAGAGAGTGCCATTCTTACCCAAATAAGCGTACTTAAGATGATCAGGTAAAGCTTTTAACTCGTGAATTGGTGGCTTATCTATAGATGGGAAAGGTCTCTCAGGCACTTGCCCAATTCCTCATATTTCTTTTTATAAATTTTCCCTGATGAATTCAACTACTTAACATACTCACTGGCTTCAGTACCAACACTCTCTCCAGGACTTGCAATCAAACTCACCTAAAGTGGACCCTCAATAGATTGGACCCTTTTTCTTGGTTCCTCCAATACACTAACACTAAAACAACTGTCACTAGTTGAAGGATATTTCAAAGCTTTGAAAACATTAAAAACAACCTCATCACCTTGTACTCTAAGCCTTAACTCTCCCTTCTAAACATCTATCAATGTCTTCCCCATGGCTAAAAATGGTCGTCCCAATATAATAGGCACGTCCTCATCTTCCTCCATATCTAATACAATGAAATTTGTTGGGAAAATGAACTTATCTACCTTTACTAGAATGTCCTCTATAATACCTCTGGGGTGTGTTAATGAACGGTCAGCCATTTGAAGTGTAACGGTTGTGGGTCTAGCTTCCCCCAAACCAAGCCTTTTAAATACAGACAGCGACATTAAATTTATGCTTGCACCCAAATCACATAAAGCTCTCTCACAATGAAAGTCCCCAATGGTGCAAGGAATAATGAAACTACCCAGTTCTCTTAACTTTTGAGGAAGCTTCTTTTGAATAATTGCACTACACTCTTCAATTAATGCAAAGGTTTCATAATCCTCCATTTTTCTCTTATTAAACAATATCTCTATCATAAACTTCACATAACTGGGCATTTGTTCTAGAGCCTCTGCAAAAGGAATGTTAATTTGAAGTTTCTTAAATACCTCAATAAATTTGGAGAATTGTTTGTTAAGATTAGCCTTTCTAAACTGTTGAGGATATGGAATCCTTGGTGTAGGTTCGGTGTATTTTGGTTTTCCTGTCTTTGGAAGGTCTTCAGTAACCTCCTCTTGTATTGGACTAGTAACATGTTGATCCTCTGTCTTCTTCCCCTTGTCATCCCCTGTAGGTCCATCATACTTAGTCCCACTCCTCAGAGTAGCAGCTTGACATTGCTCTTTAGGATTTACCTCTATGGAACTAGGAAAATTTCCTTACTGTCTACTAGAAAACATTTTAGCCAATTGACCTATTTGTGTCTCGAAACTCCTGATTGAAGACCTTGTCTCTGTCATGAATTGATTTAATTGGTCTTGCTGAATTGTTGGTGGGTTCATTTGAGGAGGTGGTGGTGGATGAGATGGGCGTGGGTTTGGATCATAATATGGTCTAGAATGTAATCCATAAGTTGGTTGATGAGGGGGTTGTTGAGGTGGGTACTGTGGATACTGCGGTTGTAACCCTTGATTATTTTTCCAAGACAGATTAGGGTGATTTTTCCAAGCAGGAGTATAGGAATTGGAGTAAGTGTTGGGTGCAGGTCTTGAAAAGTTACCAATAACATGTGCCTGTGCCAAAGGCATATTATTCACATCTGTTGAGCAACTAGCTGTGCTCGGGCATTGTTCATAAGAATGTGGTCCCCCACAATTCTCACAACTCACGACATTCTATACTTGCATTGCTTATGCGGCGAGATTAGTCTGTTGCAATTGCTTGGTTAGAGATGCCACTTGAGCGGTCAATAACACAATTGGATCAACTTCTAAGACTCCTTCTACTTTCTTATTCTCACGCTCAGTAGGCAAATTATAGTTATTCATGGCCATCTCTTCCAATAATTCATATGCTTCATTAGAGCTTTTTCTCATAAACTCTCCTCCCGACGCTGCATCTATAATTGTCCTTGTATTTCCCCCCAAACCATTGTAAAATGTATGAACCAGCAGCCACTTTTCTATTCCATGACGTGGACATTTCCTTTGCAACTCTTTAAATCGTTCCCATGCAACATATAAAGATTGCCCATCAAGCTAATGGAAGTTGTTAATCTCTCCTCTTATTCTGGCTGACTTGGCAGGATGAAAATATTTACCAAGGAATTTCTGAGCCAAATCTTCCCACGTAACTATAGGGTTGGCTTGTAATGAATTCAACAACCTCTTAGCTCTGTCCCTTAGTGAAAATGGGAATAATCTTAATCTTACAGCGTCATTACTCACCCCATTCATAGTGAAAGTTGCACATAGCTCTAAAAAGTTTGTGATATGGAGATTTGGATCCTCATTTGGTAACCCCCCAAATTGTACACAATTATGTACCATCTGAATAATTGAGGGTTTTATTTCAAAATTATTTGCCTCAAGAGTAGGAGGACGAATGCTTCAATGTATCCCTGTAATAGTAGGGAGTACATAGCTTCTCAATGGAAGATTGGCTTCAGCTACATTATCCATATTTGCATTGTTGTTGACAACATTATTTGCGTTCTCAGCCATGGTGAAATCCAACCGTTTCTTTATCTTGCGATTTTCTCTGCACATTCTCTCAATTTCAAGATCTATATGAGTGCATTTTGTCTACTTCCCCCCATATACCAATAATTCCTGAAACAAACAACAGCCTCGATCCAAATAAGTGTAAAACAATAATAAAAGGAAAAAAAAACAAATTAGAACAAACAACAATTAACTTTGATATTGGAAATTTAGTCCTCGGAAATAGCGCCAAAAACTTGATCACGAAAATATATATACGCAAGTGCATGCAATCGATTCAGTAATATAGATGATAAATAGAGTATCATTTCGACGAAGACTATTTTCCAATTACCAAAAATTGTTCTTTTAATTTCTATTTGGCAAACAAAGTTTGGATAAATTAATTTAATTTTAAAATTGTAAATAACTATGAATAAAAATAACTAATTAAGAGATGAAAATTACTATTAAAAAGACCTAGGGTGTTAATTTCATCAACTTTTCATTCTACTAATTTTATTAATCTGTTCTAAATTTCATCCCTTCTATTCTAATAGTAGGTTAACATAAATAGATTCATATTCTTTTTCAAGATATAAGATCTCATCCTATATGCAGGTTTTCTACATCTCTGTGATAAACTTAAACATATAACAGGCATTAAGCACGGAAACCTAATTACTAAATAAGCCATGTAGGTACTTTCGTCCAACATGTAACCAATGTCTATATAATGATAGCATATTCAATTCTCATCTTTCGAATTTTGAATCAAAATCATAAATCATAAATCAAGAAAATATTGATCGAGTATTTACTAGCATTAGGCACACATTATATAGATTAGAATAGAGAAGAAAAATCAATAGAACATCATAATTAAATTAGATAGAAATCCAAGTGACTACATTAAACCCTAGATAAAAATTGTTTAGTTCATATCAGACATGACTAAATCAACAAAATAATAATTCGAAAGCATAAGATTCAAAAACTTAAAGAAGAAAGAAAAATATAAAAATGTAGAATAACTAGTCTAAGAATCAAAATTAGTCTCTAAAAACGTAATTAAAATCTGACCTCCTCACCTAATTAAACCCTAAGTATGAATTTATAGTAAAAAATTTACAAAAGCTTTGCTTTTCATATGCGGGCCGCAACTTGGCCTTCTCTAGGTTGCGGCCCGTGTAAATTTTTGAAGTCTCCCGAATCTGCACAAGTCTTCAGGCGACGTAACTCAGACATCTCAAGTCGCGGCCCGTGTCCAGAATGTCCCCTTTGCTTAGCCTTTGACTTTGCCTTGCATCACGACTTATAAGGTCAAGTCGCGGCACTAATTGCCTCCAGCAGCCATGTGTTTCTGACTTGTCTAGAGTTGCCAGTTATAAGCTCAAGTCGCGACTCTAATTATATTATTTCTCAAATTAGATATTTCAGCCTCGTCTCTTCATCACAAACTGACTTTTAATCGTCCTTAGCATCATTTTGAGTCAAACAACTGCCAAGAGCTTCGTTTTTCCACCATTTTCTCTTCTTTTTCAATTTTTCTCATGATTCACCACACCAACCTACAAAAAGACAAACAAAAGCGTAATCTTGCACAAGAAACATATAAAGACTCAATATTACCAGAAAAACACATTCTAAAACGACACTAAAATGAAGTTATTAGAGACATTGAATGCATACCTAAGTAGATTTACCAATGTTGTTGCACGAGCTAGGGACGCTGATGACAGCTCCAAGCTCATGGCAATGAGAACGAGAATCCTCTTGGGGGGGGGGGGGGGGGGGACCTGTGGCAAGAACTCCAAAGAAAAGGGGTTAAAATCATGGACGAATTTCTGGCTCGAGCTAAGGAATGGATAAACTTGGAGGAGGCACAAGCTTCTATCGCGGGAACCATCCAAGCCCCTGTCCAACCCATTGGAGCGGTAACGGATGTTGCAACTGTGGGTCCAGTCGTTACCTAGAATAACCAAGGGGGGAATAACAAAAGGAAGGGGAATGGTGAGGGTGGCTAGAACGAGACGAAGAAGAATAGACACCCGAGAGCGTATCTTTCTAGCAAATTCAAATCGCCTCCCATGGAAGATGCCAGAACTTTTAAGGCACCAAAGGGGAAAGAGAGATCCTTCAAAATTTTGCTGATTCCACAACAACATTGATCATAATATTGATGATTGTCGACAGCTAAAGGATGAAATTGAGACTCTCATTCGAGTTGGACCATTGGCCCAATACGCCTGAAATCGGATAGTCCCCAAATAAATTGTCAAGCATAATTCTCAGTCAGTGCCAGAAACTCCAGCAGACCAATCTGGAGCTCAAAAAAATCAGGTTGATCCTCCCCCAATAGTAGGAGGAGATATAACCACTATTGTCGAAGGACCTCATTTGGCGGGCACGAGTAGCGGGGCCCAAAAAAGGTACATCAATGTCTTGTAAGGTAGGCGAAGACATGTCTGAGCTCAAAGCCATAGAAGAGCTCGAGGAAGTAAACATCGACCCGAAAGAATCTTCAAGGGTTGTAAAAATTGGGAAAAATCTTGAAGACAAAAGAAAGAAGGAGCTGGTCAATTTTTTACAGAAGAACCTGGATGTTTTCGCCTGGTCGCATGAGAATATGGTGGGAATCAGTCCGAGTATAATAATGCACACCTTGAACTTGGACAAGAGCGTGCCTAAAAAATCCCAAAAATGGAGGCTTTTGGGGACACTATGAGCTGAAGCATTAGAAGAAGTAGCTCGCCTACTGAAATGCAAGTTTATCAGGGAAGCAAAATACCCGATCTGGGTTGCTAACCCCGTGCTGGTTCTAAAACCGAACGGGAAGTGGAGAACCTGTATTGACTTCTCCGACCTCAACAAGGCTTGTCCTAAGGACTGTTTCCCACTACCAAGGATTAACCAGTTGGTAGACGCCACAACAGGTCACGAGCTCGTGTCTTTCATGGACTCATATTCTGGATACAACCAGATCGTGATGAACCCTACAAACCAAGAGCATACCATTTTCATGACCGAACATAACGTATATTGTTACAAAGTTATGCCATTCGGACTGAAAAATGTCGGGGCTACATACCAATGGTTGGTCAACAAAATGTTCGCTATCCAGATCGGGAGAAACATGGAGGTGTATGTTGATGACATGCTCGTCAATTTGAAGACTTCCAATAACCATGTATCTGACCTGGAAGAATGTTTTGATGTCTTGAGAAAGTATGACATGAAGTTGAATCCCCAGAAATGCACTTTCGAGGTGGCATCTGGAAAGTTTATGGGTTCATTGTCAACACAAGAGGGATAGAAGCGAATCCGAAAAAAATCAAGTCGTAGTTAAAAATTTCTTCACCCAGGTCGCATAAGGAAGTTCAAAGCCTAACTTGAAGGGTGGCGGCTCTGAGTCACTTCATTTCAAAATCCACTGACAAGTGTTTTTCGTTCTACAACTTTCTCAGGGGAAACAAAAAATTCGATTAGACCGAAGAATGTGAATCACCATTCAACGATCTGAAAACGCATCTAGTTTAACCCCCTGTACTATCCAAACCGACATCTGGAGAATCTTTGTTTCTTTTCTTGGTCGTGACAAAAAATGCAATCAGTGATGTGTTAGTTCGAGAAGAAGACCGAATGCAGAAACCAGTATATTACGTAAGCAAGAGGCTTCTCGGAGCTAAATCATGGTACCCACTAATAGAAAAGCTGACATTCTTTCTAATTTTGGCTTCCAGAAAGCTCAGGCCATATTTCTAGTCCCATTCTATTAACATCTTAACCGACCAACCTTTAAGGCATGTATTGTAAAAGCCTGAAACATCGAGACGTTTCTTAAAATGGGCCATCGAACTTAGCCAGTTCAAGATATTATACACGCCACGAACAGCAATCAAGAATCAAGCCCTTGCTGATTTTATGGCTGAGTGCACTAGTTTTCAGGGCAAGCTCATGAGGGAGCCAGTGTAGGAATTATGGAAAATCTTCATTGATGGATCGTCAAACGAGAACGGATCGGGAGCTGAGATAATCTTAATCTCGCCTGAAGGACATCAGTTTCATACAACTCTTAGATTCGGGTTTGAAGCATCCAACAACGAAGCAGAGTATGAGGCCTTATTGGCAGGGCTAAGGGTGGCGAAAGAACTGAAGGAAAAAGTCATCCAATGGTATAGTGATTCCCAGCTTGTGGTAAATCAGATATTGAAAGAGTATCAAGCTCGAGGCATCAAAATGGCGGCCTACCTGGCTAAGGTAAAAGGGGAATTGTCTAAATTCAAGTTTAGCTCTATTGAACAGATACCCCACGGGCAGAACTCTAACGCTGATGCTCTAGCTCGACTTGCTACCACCAAAGAGGTTGAAACCTTGAATGTAGTTCCGATGGAGTTCTTGAAGAGCCCAAGTGTAACAGGAGAAACGGTGGAGGTCAGAATGATTGACATAAGACCAACCTGAATGACTCCTATAGTGGAAAGCTACCTAATGATGGGAAAGACACGAGAAAATTGCTTTATCAAGCTCCACGGTATGTAATAGTTTAGGGAATCATGTATCAGCGAGGTCATTTGTTGCCCCTCCTGCGGTGAGTTCTGCCCGAAGAAGCCAAAACCATCTTACAAGAAATACACGAAGGTTTTTGTGGAGATCACGCTGGGGGGAAAAACTTAGCACTAAAGGTACTGAGGCAGGGCTATTTCTGGCCCACTTTAACGAAGGACTCGATCTCGTATGTTCATAAGTGTGAAAAATGCCAGCATTTCTCCATAGTTGCCTGAGCAGCTCCAGTCAAGCTAACCATAATTTCTTCCCCTTAGCCATTTGCAGCATGGGGAATCGACCTAGCAGGTTCCCTACCTATGAGAAAGAGAGGAGTTCGGTATGCAGTAGTGGCGATTGATTACTTCACGAAGTGGGAAGAGGCTGAACCTCTGGCAACCATCACCTCAAAGAGAGTCCTGGACTTTGTTGTGAAGAATATTGTATGTCGATTTGGACTTCTTAAAAAGATTGTGTCAGACAATGGAACACAGTTCGATAGTGGTCTCTTCACAGATTTTTGTGAAAGATACAGCATAACAAAGAGTTTCTCGTCGGTAGCATACCCACAAGCCAATGGGCAGGTTAAGGCTATAAATAAGACCCTCAAGACGACCCTGAAGAAAAGGTTTGATGAAGCCAAAGGACTATGTCCCAAGCAGCTCGCACAAGTACTTTGGGCCTACCGAACTTCGCATAGGACATTCATGGGACATACTCCTTTTTCCCTAACCTTCGGAAGTGAGGCCTTGCTTCCAATTGAGGCCATGGTGGTTACTCACAGACAAAGGACATTTGATCAAGATCAAAACAACGAGATACTTAGTGCGTCCCCCAATCTGATCGAAGAAAAACATGAGGTATCACAATTACAACTCGCCCATTATCAACGAAAGATCACTCGTTATTTCAATTCAAAAGTCAAGGGACGCAGACTTGGATTAGGCGATCTGGTTCTCCGAAGGGTCTTTTGGGGGAATAAAGATCCCAAGGATGGTGTGTTAGGTTCAAATTTGGAAGGACCATATCAAATTATAGATGTCCTACAGGAAGGAACTTTTAAGTTAGCCCGACTAAATGGGAAAATAGTCCCACAAACCTGGAATGATCTTCATTTGAAAAAGTATTATCAATAGAATTACCTTTAATGTAAGGCTTATTTATAAAATCCATTTCAATTCAATAACAGATGGATTATTAAATAACAACTTCTTTGTTTTATTATTATGAGCTCGTGTTCTCACATTGTAAAAGCAACCAAGAACGTTAATACATTCTGGTTTCTTGGGGGGCACGTAACTGAGGAGAGTTTTTGAGAAAATTATTAATCTTACTCGGATAAAGATTAAAAGCTTAGAAGCTTGGAGAAATTGATTATTCAACGGCTTTTTAAAGCTCGAGTTTTCAATAGACCTAACGCGAACTTAGTTTAAGAAATCATTAAAAACCCTGGATATAACTAGGTCTGAGGCATGATTCTTAATAGGTACAATGCTATTAAGTTTATTAAAAACCCTGGATATAACTAGTTCCGAGGCCTGATTCTTAAGTGGTGCAATGCTATTAAGTTTTTTAAAATCCCTAGATATAACCAGGTCCGAGGCCTGATTCTTAACAGGTACGACGCAAATAAGCAAGCAAAATCTTTGATACAACTAAGATATCGATAAAGCCTATCTCAATCTAAAGGTCAATCCCTAAGATTTTGAATGTACAAGAGTCTAAAGATTCATAAACATGAGAAAATAATAAACTGAGGGAAACACAAATAGATCACAAGTTAGATATATATATATATATATTCAAATTATATTGTCATCTTGAGGAGAAAAAACCTCGAACTATGCCCGAAGGAAATTGTCTTGGTCCCAAGGGACTGTTAAAAAAATTTGAAAAAATAATAACAATAAACGGTTGAATAATAAAGTCGCTGGGCTCCATCAGCTCGCTCCAAAGAAGTCACCTCCTCACCATCCCCTCTGTAGCTCTGGAAGCTTCGCCAGTCTCTATAGGTTCCTGCGAGAACCGAACCTTGAACCTAGCAAGATATGGATCCCATAGCTTGGGCTGCATAAAATAGAAGTTTCCATCCTGGTAAAGCATCTCCTCCATTTGCGACGAGGACACTGTAGGTTCCTCCTTGGCCTTAGCCTCGGCCTCGATCAACTTCATTTTGAGTTCTTTGTTTTGGACCTGAAACTGATATGCGCGATGACTCGCCTCCACAACCTAAGCCTGAGAGGTGGACAAGGCAGCCTTCACAGACCGCTCGCCCTCCTAAGAAGAAATAAGAGCAGCTTTGGCAGCCTGCTTGTTCTCTTGAGCAACACTCAAGGCGGCTTTGGCATCCTGCTCATTCTCTTGAGCAACATTTAGAGCGGCTCAGAGTTCCTGGCTGTAACACGAGCTATGCTTCAATATTGGGCCACGACAGACTGCAGAATAATGAAGCAAGTCAAGAATAACAAAATAATGAAGGAAGGAAAAGTTAGGAGGGTGAAAGGGCTCAGGGTAAGGTTCATCCCCATAGCAGATTTAAGGACATCTTTAGGGCTATGCTCTTCTATAGCCCTCAAATCCCTGGCACTAGCCTTGTAAGCATGGCCCACCATGTGGCTTGCTGTCTCATACACGATACCTCAAAAATCCTCAGGGATCTTGTCCATGTCGTGTGGCTCAACTGGGATCCGAACAATGGGAATCTCGCTGTGAATGGGGGCCCCGTTTTGAATCACTTGAGGATTTGAGGAAGGCACGTGTCGAGGAGGAGGAGGGGGGCTTGGCGAACAGTAACCGTTGTTACTGGAGCTAAGGGGAGCCCTCTTTGTGGCTGCTCCCGAGCGGTGCTAGCACCCTTATCCTTAGACGAGGATTTAGTGATATCCCATGTCTTTAGAGATGCTTTCTTTGTCACCCTAGGCCTTTTCACCACGGGACTAGTTCCGGTCCCGCCAACCTTAAAGGCACCCCTCAAATCTGGAGCTCCTGACAATTCCATCTCTTCACCTGAAAAAAGAGCGAACAGAGGATTTAGTTCACTGGAGTAATGCTTCAAAAATATTATAAATAGAAGAAAAAGAGAAAGAATCCTACCCTCTGGGCTAGGGAAGGAATCTATTACGATTAGCTCGGGAGTATTGACCAGGCTAGGCACAACCTCCAACTCTGAGATTAATAGAGGAAGGGGGAGTCTAAAGTTATGACCTCCTGGATCCTAGGGGCTTCAGGTCCTTCCTCGAGGCTAAACTCATCTACGTATTGCCTAAAACCAGGGGCGTACGCGCCCTGGAGCAGGGAAGGCCTCCCATACTCCTCAAAAATGGTGGATCAAAAATGTAAAGTGTTGTCAACTATGATGGTGCCTTTGGGGTAGCTATGATCATAGCGTATCACCAAATGATCCACACACTGGAGGAGGGTTATGTTGAGGTCTAGATCAATAGGGTGATGGCTAACGAGTTGGTTAGGGTTAAATTGAATTAGCCTATAACTGGAAACAACCCGATCTAACTCTCTGAAAGGGTATGGGTTACCTTGGCCGAAGGGGCCGGCTACTACTCCGGATGCAGTTTTCTCAGGATCAAGCCCTTGATTATCTTCAGGAGCTCACCTTTTTTGCACAAGCGGTGCCATGTTTTCTTCCTCCTCGGCGTCCTCCTCGGCTGGTAAGGCTTCTTCAAAAGGGGGAGCTCGGAGATGACTGGAAGAAGAGCTCGGGTCCTCAAAGCTAACGTCTGGCCTTTGCTGATCAGTTGGCAAGCCACCATGGTGGCATCATTCAAAATCAAACGATAGTCCTTCTCCCTGGGAGGAAGACTAGATAGGGTCTCGTACTGACCTTCGAGGGTCTCAGATCGCCCTGTCCTCGCGAATATAGTTGGACAAAGAGCGAACTCAGTCAGAATCTTAAAAAATATATATATAATAAAATAAAAATTTATATATAATTTTTTTATAAATGCAAAATTGATAAAAGTTCACGTGCGGAATTCACAAAGATAGAAGACTTACGAGGACGGTTGAAGTATCGATGGTCGCAGTTCTTTAACCCATTTGACATAAAGAATAAATCTTTATAGTCATTTGGGTGGCTAGGAAGGTCGATGATAGAGGTGGAGTTCGGGAAATGGGTGAGGTAATAAAATCTATCACCTTGCCCTTTCTGGTCGGGACTGGCCTTGAGGCATAAGAAGTAAATGATGTCTGCTGGAGTGGGGACCTCCCACTCGTGCCTCAGAAACAAATATTTTAACCTCGCCAAAAGCCTATATGAGTTAGGAGGGAGCTGGAAAGGGGCCAGTTTGACGTAGTTCAGAAAGTCTATGAAATATTGGTCCAGTGGGAGGAATGCACCAGCTTTCAGGGGCTCACCACTCCAAGCCCCATAGTCATCTTGGAAAGGGGCGCAGCTCCGTTCTCCCTCAAATGCATGTCAGGTAATAAGACCATCAGCTCCCATCTCAATCTTATGACTAAGCAGAATCTTGTGTCACTTTCCCCTGAGTCATTATCCAAGAGACTATATGCTCGGCCTCAAAAAATGTGTTGGGGTCGACTACAATCTCTCTCTCCACCACAGGACCGAAGTGATGAATGGAAGATTCAGAGGCGATCTGTTTTCCTTTATTTTTTTTTAGAAGAGGAGCTCGCGACATTCTTTTTTGCGGGTGCCATGATTCAAATCGCCTGACGACAGAGCGGCCTATTAGTAGGCAACCTAAGATGGCTTCTAGCTATGGTTAGGTATGGGAGATCAAAAGGTTTAATTGGTTTACTTTTGAAATTTGAAATTTTATACGAGCTAGGCTCTGCCCTAGCCTCAACGCATGGTTCCATGCGGGATCCTAGGCCACGTGCCTCAATTCTTAAAATTCCTAGATACTTCGGGATTCGCGTGTCAGAACTGTCAAACCCACTACTTTCCTTTTGAAAATGGTTTAATGCAAAACTGCCTAAGGATTCATAACCGCTAAGCTATCTAGGATTAAACCTAAAACCCCTTCGGCTTCTACACCCCAAACAGGTATTCAAACTGATTTACCATTAGAATTTTCTCAAAAAAAAAAAACCCAGAAAAATTGCCCAGATTTATGAGTACCTTACTTCTAAACGGGTCTGATTTCTTTCATTTAGCCTAAACTGAATCCTATTTCCTATTTACACCAAGACATAGCCTAAACGATATTAAGCAATGAGCATTTTTCAAAGTAAAATACTCACTGGAAAATAAAGAATTGAAAAAATTCAAACCAGGTGAGGAAATACTTACAGAGTATATGTTCTTTCAAAGAAGATATTGATATGTCCATAGGAAGCTCCTTGAAAGCTTCTGAAAGTCTGAAAGGAGATGAAGGATTTTGGGAAAAGTTGGAGAAGAAAAAGGGAAACTTTTTTTAAAGGAAAATTTTTGAATGCAAAGGTGGTGAGGTTTCAGGACTGATCATCCTATTTATAGGTAAACTACGGGAATTAATCTGGGCCATTCGATAGGGTTAGCTCAAGATCCAAAGGCCTAGATTAAATGAATCATACGGCGGCAAAAAGTGGACAGGACAGTTGTCACAGTCCTCGAAACCCAAATGGACTCCAATTGCAGGTAGTCACGTGTCCAGTACTTGAGTAGTGGGCAAACACGATTTTACATGGCAGAAGCCTAAAATCCCCTACTGTGCATGTCAAAAAGTGACGACATCAAGCACAAGCAGGAGCTTGGAGGGAAAATATTTTACCTTGAAATTTGCATGAGTTCAATTACTCAGCTCGGGTACAGCTGGCAAATGAATATGTGGAAAAATAGCCAAGTAGAAAATTTTGCTAACAGTGTTGTAAACAGCTCGAGTTTGGGGGCTTGACAGCACCATACACAAGTTATTATCAAACCGCCTCTCAGGATAAAAATTAAGTTCGAGACTTATTATAACCAGATCCATCTTTGGGCACTCTGAAATTACTACGAGCTAGGGTTCAAATGGTCGTTGAACACGAGCTCGGGTGAGATATTCAGCTCGTGGAAACTTGGAATAGAACGCATACTAAAGGATCCCAAGAGATTTGGAGACTCCTTATACGCTCATTAATACCCAGGTTGTATCACATATCTATCATTTATTATCCGAGATAGCAGGAGTATATTCTATTATGTTATCAAATCTTATCCCAATGAAAATGGGAATAATCTGTATTAAATAGATACATTATTTATTCGCGCGGTTTATTCACGTGGTTACCCAAACCTGTCCATGAAATTCCGCTATAAATACTAGGAATATTGGACAAGAAAAGGGGGAGCCATTTTTGTATTACAGAAACTCTACAGAAATAGAGAGAGAAAAGTAATAATATTGACTCGTGGACTAGGTGGATTTTAACCACTGAACCACGTAAAAGTTGTGCATTTTTTAGAGTGTTTATTATTTCATTATGGTTTATAAGCTAGCACTAATGTACCTGTTTTATTTCTTAATACACTATTGGCGAAAAACCGCATCAACAGAGACAATTAAAAATTTAATTAGAATTTTAAAATTCTAATTAACAATTTGGGTCAGGCTAAGAAATTCAAGGAAATCAATAATCACTCTAGGGCTCGTGTAAGGACCCAAGGGAGTTAGGGTTTGCAATTTTGGGTTTGGGTTGGTGGGGCAGCTCAAAGTGCCACCAAACCACCAACACACTAGGCAGCTAGGTGCGGCTGGGTGAGCAAGGAAGCTAGGGCGGCTAGAACCAGATGCACGCACGGGTGTGCATGATGGGTCGCACAAGGTGCACCAAGGGCGCGCCTGAGGGATGTGTCAGGGGCGTGGTTAAGGGTGCCTAAGGGACGCACAAGTTGTGCCAGAGGCGCGGTGCAGGACAACAATGGCGTTGGTGCAACTGGGCAGCTATAGGGCTGAGGAGATTGGGCAACCACAGGGCCTGGACAGGGGTTGCCTATAGGTTCTCTACACCATGGGGCTCGGGGCTCGGGATTTTACACCTTTGCAATTAATCAAACTATTGCAGAAAATTAAATTACAAAATATCTTATGCCCCATATGGCTTACAATTTTGTAGATCTAGAAAAATAAGAACAATTCCCAAATCCCAAAACACCATATAATTAACGACTCTTAAGAACAAACATTTATCAAAATAAAAATCCATCAATTAATCACATACTAAAATAATATAAGAATGCATATTATACCCACACAGTAATTAATTCATGTAGAGATTAATGACGGCTCTGATACCAATTGTTGGTAACTAGCTTACCATGTGCGCAGCAAAAAGCACGGGGTGTTGAGCCAAGAGATTTCAAAAAAAAAATTAAACAAACTTTAAATAATCGAACCCATTAACATGCTATACATTAATCATAAAGAAATAAAAAGATGAGGATTTACTAGTTGAACAACTAACAAGAATCCTTGTTATCATTTTGTACCTCCAACGAACATCCAATCCAAAGCAGTTTTTGAAATACTCAGATCAAGATCTTCCAAGATGTATCTCTACACCTCAAGATGTGGTAGGGAAAATTGTTGATTCACAAGATATTCTCAACACATGAGATCTTGGAAAATTAGGTCTACGACAGTTTTCAAGGATAGAAAAATAATACAATATATTTTTCTCTCTGTCAAAAGTCTTATGAAACTATTTCAATGTGAAAATTTTATAAAATAATTAATTAAATTTTAAATTTTAAAATTCAAAATTCAAAAATTCAAAAATTCAAAATTCAAAAATTCAAAATTCAAATTATAAATCAATTATTAAATAATTAAATAAATAAATGAAATATCCAATACCCATTCTTGGACCTTGTTACACGCCAACTACTGTAGTTGGCGTGTAACACATCCCTGATTTCAGGGATGTGTTCCAACAATTTTTTTTTAATTATTATTAAATAATTATTTCAAATTCAAATCCAATTTGAATTATCATAAATATATTTTTCACATTATTTAAAAAAATAAACCTAATTAATTCAAAATTTATTATATTAAATATTTAAATGCTATTTTCGAAAATACCAAAATAATTTTCGAAAGATATAATTAATTAATTTCGTAAATTAATTTATTAATAATTAATTTATCTCAATTACATATTTGACCATAAAGAACAAATTTCTTCCAAATATACAATTTTCCTGATTTTTCCTAATTTAAACTCTTACCTTGAACAGTGTTGATAGAGCCATCTCGAGGACCTATGTACCTATTATTTCAAGCTCTAATAAATTTAGATTATTAATGAAAACTTTTTAATATAATATCCTTAATTTATTAATCTCAATATTATTCCGCTAAAAATATGAAATTGCACTCTTATAATTATAGACATTTATTTATTGAGTACTTTTAAACATATAAAAAGTGTCCATTGATTTAACCACTATATATAATTCAATCATCTATTAATGGTTCATAATTAAAGTAGGAATTAATGATCGTTTAACCTCTTTAATTATATCTTGTTTCCTTAAGTACCATTAACTTTACTAGTGAAGGTTAATTGATAAACCGATTTATGAATTTGAGCTCAATAATCTTTCTATTCCAAAAGCCAACTCTTAAGAGAACCATTCTTCAATTCCTCTCGAAAAGGTATAGATTCAATATATGTATATTATGTGTCAAGCCATTTACATCAATGAGTTCCTGAAACATAAGTTTTCAGCCTGATCATTCTGACAAACCATAACGAGTGAATCAACGAACTCATATGATATAAATAGGAGTTCATAATAACTTCAGGATTAAGATCAATTTGTATATGATCATCTTATTGATATGTTTGATTAATACTTATAAATTAAACAGTATTAATAGCATATCGAATCCCGTTCATGTATAACATCTTTATACAAAGTACCTCCACTAATATGTCATACTACATCAGTAATTCGGATCTAGATTGCATGTATTCATAATACTAGTGAACCGTACTTAGAGTATTTAATCCAAAGATTCCATATAACTTTGATTTAGTACGTACTGTTTAAATTCGTTCTCTACATTCTTAATCATCTCATACCAATACAAGATTGTAGTCACAATAATGAATTTGGGAATTTTTTGATATTCAAATAATATTATTCTAATAATAATAATAATAAAAAAATAATATATGCAAAATTCATTTCAATTATTTATTTCATAAAATATTTTTTGAAACATATGCTTTAAAGGGCACTAATCTGAATACTTTGATGCTTCATGGGCTTGTGCTTCTTCCATGGAAGATGGGTAGAATTAGCCAGATAAATATGTTCCCGTGTATCTATTAGGTCGGTATACGTGGTGAAGATAAAAGTGTACTTCTCCCTATGCATATTTTTCTTGGACCCGTTCTGGTCGTCCTCACCATTCCCTTTTTGTTTGTTACCCCCCGTCTGGTTATTCTGGGTAGCACCTTGAGCCGTAGCTGCAGCATCTGCCACCATTCTAGTAAACTGAACGGGGGTTTGGTTCGTTCCTGCAACAATAGATTCCGCCTCTTCTAGATTTATCCATTCTTTAACTCGAGCCAAGAATTCATCTACACTTTTCACTCCTTTCCTTTGGAGCTCCTTCCATAGATGTCCTCCCATAGTGATTCTTATTCTCATGGCCATGAACTTAGCACTGTCGTCAGTGCCCCTAGCTCAGGCCGCTGCATTAGTAAATCGATTGAGGTAGGCCTTCAGGGACTCACCGAGCTGTTGCTTAATGTTGGCCAGTGATTCAGCCTCTACTCGAACCTCTTTTATAGCTCGGAACTATCTCTTGAACTCAGAGGACAGTTTTTCCAGGAGGTGATTGAGTGTTTCTTATATTTGTTTAACCATAACTTAGCTGGTCTAGTCAACGTAGTTGGGAATAGAACACACCGCAGGTCGACGTTCACATTGTGGGCCATCATCAGAATGTTGAAGGTCGCAATGTGGTTGGACAGATCAATGGTTCCGGTACATGTGAGCATAGTTGGCATCATGGAGCCAATAGGATGCATAGTTGTTGTGATATAAGGGGAAAAAGGCTCGAGCTCCTCATCAAAATCATAATCATCTATATTTCTCCCAGACAGGAGCCTCGTCATTTGCTCCTCCATTAGGGCCAGTCGTTTGATGGTTGGATCCTTTGTCTCTAGGTTATTTGGGATCTGGTTACTAGCTCCCATCCTATTGTGCGTGTTGGGTGGGTTATTGTTCCTCCAAGCTTAAGCTAAGTTAGGTGGGACATTTCCATTGTCACGTACGATAAACGAATCTCCCCTGGTCTGATTATAGATCAGATCATCATAGTGAGTTGACTGTCATCTTTGCGCGTTTAGATGATCACGCAGGTCAGACTGTGGATTGGAACACAAACTCTGGGTGGAGCTCAACTAATTTCTAAAGTTGCTCTCGTGTCTTTGGTAGGGTGTGTTGCGTATACTCCTAGCTCTATCTCCAGGATGGCTCTCCGTATAATAACTACCATTTACAAAACTTATGGCTCGTGGTTGAGGTCGCGGGGCTTGATTTTTCCCACGAGGTCGCGGGGCTTGGTTATCTTAAAGGCCTATAAAAACTATTGCCTTTATTATGGTGTGAGTTACCAAGTTTTAACTAATTTAATACTTAGTAGTTTACATGCAATCGATTTCTCTAAAACAATTCATATAAACAAATAGGACAATCCTAAATAATCATGTTTTTAATGAAAAATTGTGTGGAGCTTCATGAATGGCATGTAATTTACTAATGCATGGACATGTTATCAATCAAACATTAATGAACATTTATTAAAATAAATACAATAAATAAATAAATAGTAAATGATGAACTGAGTACTATTGGGTATTTCTAAATTTACAACTCTTAACAAATAGAAATAAAATTACAAAAATAACATTTCTAGCTTGCAAGACTCTCCAAGAATGCATCTCCACTCATTTAGGCTTTCTTACTAATTTTTAGGAATTTGGTTATGCCCAACCTATTAATTAGAAACAAACTTTCTAATTAATTTATTTAATTAAAACTAACTTTTAATTAAATAACATTTTTGTCATCTTTTTAATTTAATTGAATTTAAATAATTAATAATCAAATTCAAATAATTATTTAAATTTAAGATTTAAAATCTTAATCAACTAAAAGATATTTTATTTTATAATAAAATCAAATAAGATAATTAAACTTTTAAATTCAAACAATTTAAAATTAATTCAATAACAGATATTTTGCACAAAATTAGGATCTAGGGTTTGGGCACAAAGATTAGTGCGCTAGGAACCCTAGGGTTGGGCAGGTAGGCTTGCACATAGGTGTGCAGGGGTGCGCATGGCAGGGACCAGGCATGCGCAGAAGCTCGGCTAGGCGCACAGGTGCGCATGCAGTTGGGGCAAGGCACACGGGTGCAGGTACACAAGCGGAGCGCATGGGCGCAGATGCACAGGCGCTCGCGGGGCTCGGCTAGGGACTGGGTGCATGCAGGAAGCCACAAGGCTAGTGGCCGAGTGGGTTCGGGAACCCTCGGGGCTAGTACTTGCGACTAGGGCTTGGGCACTAGGCTCGAGTCCTTCTCTTTATTTTTATGTACAAAATTTTCAAATTATATTTTAAAATAAATTAAATTACAAAAATCCTATGCCCTTTATGGCTTACACAAGTTCTACAAAAGTAATAAAATTCCTAACCCAATAGCACCATATAATTAACGATCCATCATTCAATCATACATTCAAAAAACATATCCATCCATTCAATATACATATCAACATACATATAACAAATGCAAGAAACTCGCACAGTATATAATATATATATATGTATAGACTGCTCTCATATCAATTGTTGGTACTAAATTATCAAATCAGAGGTACGCAACGGAATATATGGACTATTTTAATAATTATTAGTACTGTTTACCCAAAAAACAGCTGCGGATGACGTGGCAAGAATTTTTGACACGTGGCATAAATGCTTCTCGCCTATCGACCAGAGATATTTCCATATGCGAAGTTCAAGTTTTATATACGACCAGCCTGGTCGTATACTCCGTTTAATTATGAGTAAATCTGTACAGTTGTAATGATATCCGAGAATATCTCCTCATTATAACCTGAAGATCCGTTTATTAAGGAAAGATATGATTACTTGACTCATGTAACCCTCCTTGAGCCTATAAATATACAAGAAATAGCTCAAGGAGGGATCTTCTGATCTTTTTTTGAATTACATTACTATTATCCATCGTTTGTATTATTTTCTCCTTCTAAGGTCTGTGAAACTCAGGAACCCTAGTTCTTTGATCACACCTTTGAAGCTTAATATTAATAATAGTATCAAGTGGACGTAGGTCATTACCAATCATTGGGGCCGAACCACTATAATTCCTTGTGTTCTTTACTTTCCATTTGATTGTTTGATCAAGCTTTGTACTATTTTCCTGTCGTTTATCTGACTCTGTGTCGTTGACCAAAACGAGGGTCAACATTCTGGTGCTTTCATTGAGAGCTTGACAAAAGAAGATCTAACGGCGAAAACTACCAAGAAGACTGGACAGGCTGCTGCTGCACCATCCCAACCTCCTCCCCCAAATGTGGCTGAAGACGAACCTCATTTGGAGTTTGATGAGGAGGAGTTGGATTCTGAGACCCTGAAGACAACACTGGGGGTGTTGCAAGATGATTTGGCCAATCTGAGGGCCAATCAAGAGAATGTTGCCGAGATAATGGCATTACAGCAAAGGGAGATAGAGCGCCAGCGCCAGGAGCTGAGCGAGCGGCAGGCGGAGATGGACCGTCGGCAGAGGGATGCCATGGCAGCCCTTGAAGCAGCGATCCAGCTGGCTAGGAATCAGGCTGCGCCAGCCTCCCAGCCAGATCAGCCACCAAACGGGCCACCTCAAAGGGGCCCGAATCCTAGTCCTCCGCTCCAGCCAATAAGCCCTAAGAGGCCGGAACAGCCACCTATGCCTCAGGATGATGTCCCACCTAGGGATCCTGAGACGCAGCCTCCGCCTCAGGCTGGTCGAGGTAGAATAGGGCCGGGCAACAGTCCCGCAGCCCTAGACGCCCAGGGGGAGAAGAGCCGCATCCACCGAGCAGGGGGCAGCGTCCTTCTGCCAGCATGAGGAACTCAGAGACAGGCTCTATGGTTAGGGGCCCCCCACGGCATGACAATGCACGGGGACCCACCAACCAACGCAGGCCTCCCCCTAACGCTTGGGAAATACCATCACAAGGAGGCAACAGAGGGAATAGTTGGTCGCATCATAGCCAGCCACGGTTCAGAGATGGCCACGGCTACAATGTAGCCGACTCAGGCAGAGGAAATGCTGGTCGGAGGGACGAAGAGAGAGGTGGAGGCAGGAGCCCCCCACCTAGAGAAGACCGACCAGCATGTCGTAACGTGGGTGGCAGCCCAGGCAGAATAATGTCTTTAGTCGGCTCAGAGCCAGCGAGCAGCGGCGAAGAGACGATGACTTGAGGGATGTACTCAACGACCGCCAAGAAAGGCAGGATGAGTACATTCCCCCGACACCAGAGGCCCCAGCAATCCCAGAAGTCATTCAGGCTCAAATCAATGCCCTGAACCAGGCTGTGCAACAGCTGGTCGGGGGAAGAACATCACACATTGAGTACGATCGGAGGAGAGGCACCCCTTTCGTATAGAGGATTGTAGTGGCAAAAGCCCCAGTAAGTTCAAGATGCCGACACTGCCAAATTTCGACGGGTATGGAGACTCGATATCTCATGTCAACAAGTTTGAGATACAAATGGACATTCAGAAAGTCTCTGAAGATGCTCGCTGTAGGATCTTCCTAGCGACACTTTCTGATGCCGCCCAAGAGTGGTTCTTTAAGTTCCCTCCTGTAAGTATAGTATCCTGGGAGATGTTTGTGAAGGAGTTTTATGGACAGTTCTATGCGGGTCGTGTGCACCCCACTGAGGCGAACCAACTGGTCGAGATACGCCAGAAAGAGGGAGAGCCCCTGAAGGAATACGTTCAGCGCTTCATGCGAGCCGCAGTTGGAACCAAGACTGTGGGCGATGAAGGCAAGATGATGGCCCTAACTGCTGGGATTAGGCGCCATTCTCCCCTCTGGAGTAGCCTCAGAAAGCATGGGGTTAAAAGTACCCAGGATTTTTTGGATCGAGCTGATCGGTACATCAAACTCGAGGATGCGATTGCCAATGAAGGGAAATCGCCAGCAAAAGATAAGGGGCCCAAGGAAGAACCTGCCAAAGCCGCCAACGAATCTAAGCCCAATGACAACAGCAAAGGCAACGGGAATGGCAATGGTAAGAATGGTGGAAAGCGGGCAAACAACGAACCCTCGACCTCCGAGAGTAAGCGCCCCAAAGGTAATCGGTATGAATCGAAATTCACCAATTACACTGCCCTTGTTGAAAGCCGAGTCGAGGTTTACCAGGCGACCAGCTCGAGTGTGCCCTACAAACGACCTGCACCAATAAGGAAAGATATCTCCAAGAGAGATTCAACAAAGTTCTGTCGTTTTCATAATGATTACGTGCACGACACCAATGAGTGTAACCAGTTGAAGGACGAAATTGAGTTCCTGATAAGATAGGGACATTTAAGAAGATATGTGCGAGCCGCGGGAGGTTCTCAACGAGAGGCTCAAGCTGGCAACGAGTCGGCGCCTGCACGCCAACGCTCACCACCTTTAGAGCCAACTCCCATGGCAGGTACCCTACTCACCATCTGCGGAGATCCACATCTTGCAGGAGATAGTGGGAAAGCGAGGGAACGATATGCTCGAACCCTGCACCATGACCAAGACATCAAGATGATGAGTGTCAAGGATCGTGCACCAAAAAAAGCTCGAACAAAGGAGGAATTGATCACCTTCTCTGACGACGCCCAGCACGTGTGATTCCCACACTCTGATTCGCTAGTCTTGGACGTACAGATCGCGAACATGATGGTGAAAAGGGTGTTGGTCGATACAGGAAGTTCGGTCAACATCCTGTATAAGTTCTTTCTGGAACGGATGAAGTTGTCCATGAAGGACATGGATCCGTGCAACCAAACCATTTATGGTTTTTCCAAAGAAGGGCTCGCCCCAGTAGAGTCAATTAGACTCCCAGTCACAGCAGGAACTGCACCTGCTAACAGGACATTACTCACTACTTTTATAGTAGTTGATTGTCCTTCAGCGTACAATGCTGTGATAGGGAGACCAATTTTGGTCGACTTGGGAGCCATCACTTCTATATGGCACCTCACTATGAAATTCCCAACGGACGCAAGGGTAGGATGCGTGTTGGGAAACCAGAAGGAAGCGAGGGAGTGCTACAACGCCTCGATCACCAAGGCAAAGAAGGGTGTATTGAAAGATGCCACCGGGAAGGAGTTGCAAATGGCAACTGAAGTTCAAGCCCGCTCAGGTGATAATCTCACCAAATAGGGCGTTGCCCAAAGTGAGGATAGAGACTTAGATCCTTGCTTTGGGGATTTTGAAGAAGAAGTGGGACCCATCGAGGACCTAGAGGAGGTCCAACTCGATGAGGAAAATTCGACCAGAGTTGTGAAAGTCGGTAAAAACTTAGATACAACAACAAAACAAGAACTGGTGGAGTTCTTCAGGAATAACCAAGATGTCTTTGCCTGGTCGCACAATGACATGGTCGGGATAGATCTTGCAGTCATCAGCCATGTCTTGAACATCGACAAAAACTTTCCACCAGTGCAACAAAAAAGATGGCTGCTCGACAAAGATAGATCAAAGGCCTTGAAGGAGGAAGTCAAGAAGCTGAAGGAGAATGGGTTCATCAGGGTGGCATTTTATCCACGTGGGTCTCTAATCCCGTACTCGTGCCCAAGCCGAATGGCAAGTGGCATACGTGCGTGGATTTTACAGACCTAAATAAAGCTTGCCCCAAAGACTGTTTCCCACTCCCGAGGATCGACCAGCTGGTCGATGCCACTACAGGGCATGAGATCCTCTCATTCACGGATGCATACTCCGGGTATAATCAAATCAGTATGCATCCCCCTGATGAAGGTCACACTAGCTTTCAAACTGATACAGGGCTCTACTGTTACAAGGTGATGCCCTTCGGTTTGAAAAACGCTGGTGTGACTTACCAGAGACTCGTCAACCACATGTTTAAGGAGCTGATCGGCAAAAACATGGAGGTTTACGTAGACGACATGCTGGTTAAGTCGAAGAAAGTAGAAAGGCATGTAAGGGATTTGCAGGAATGCTTCAACATCCTGAATAAATATAGGATGAAGTTAAATCCCCTTAAATGCTCCTTCGGAGGAGGATCAGGCAAGTTCTTGGGATTTTTATTTAAGTCAAGAGGAATTGAAACTAATCCTGAGAAAATAAAAGCCCTGATCGAGATGAAGTCCCCAGTGAAGATTAAGGATGTCCAAAGCCTGACCGGGAGGATTGCTGCTCTCAGTAGATTCATTTCGAAATCAACAGACAAATGCGTCCCATTTTTTAATCTACTCAGAGGCAATAAGTAATTTGAATGGACAGATGCGTGTGAATAGGCCTTTCATGCACTAAAAACGCATATGGCGCAACCACCCATCCTGTCAAAGCCGGTCGATAAGGAGACTTTGTTCATCTACCGGGAAATCACGGATTACACTGCTAGTGCTGTTCTAGTAAAAGAAGAAGAAGGTGTGCAGAAGGTTGTCTATTATGTAAGCAAAAGGCTGATCATAGCAGAGTTGAGGTATCCCCCCATTGAAAGGTTAGCCTATTGTTTGGTTTTGGCCTCTAGGAAGTTGCGGCCTTACTTCCAAGCTCATCCAATTACGGTTGTTGACGGTGAAATCTCGTCAACGAAATTAGATCGGAAAACTCAAAGATAAGTCAGATGATGTTTATATAAGAACTTAGAATAAACTTTCAGGAAAAGTAAACATAGATCAACAATGGAGCAAGTGGTTGTATATTTCTCAATAGCCTCTGCATACCATGAATTTTCCAATCCCCCTCAATGTTGAAGAGGGGTTCCCTTTATAGGGGGCTCTAATGGCCCCTGATTTGTGGTCCATGGGACCAATTTGTACACAAGTACACTATCAGGAGAGTGGTATCAGATGTAGTGGTGTCGGCTCTGGTACAGGGTCAGAGTTCTTGGGAGCACCTCAGCTTTTGTACTCGGTTATGCCTCCACTACTTGCCTTGTACGGGTGTCAGAGATGGGCTGGTGAGGACCACAACAGGTACCTCATTTGTACAACCACTACCAGTCTGGTACGAATACCTTGTCCGTACTCTGATTCCTTCCGACTTTGCATGAACCGCTATGAGGCTTCCCCACTTCATTCTCAAGGGTGTGTGAAATAGGTTCTTGACCCCACCTCACGTTAGACCACCAGCAAGAGTGGTGTCCCGTCATCAGCTCCTATCAAGGGGAGCGACTAAGCCCCTCCAACGAGGCCCACTATGTAGGCAACTCTTAGTGGCACGGACATGACGTGCCGAGGTGGGGGTGTCTCTCGCGAGCCCCTGGCGCAACGTGGGCGAGGCGTTGGCCTCGCGAGCCCTTGGCGCGGCAGGTGCACGGGCGAGGCGAGGGCGTGGTGTCGGCCTCGCGACCCCCTGGCGCAACTGATGCGTGGGCGAGGCATTGGCCTTGTGCGGGGCACTTGGGTACGCGTGGCATGAGGTGAGGCGGTGCCCCGTGTGGGGCTGTCAAGTGCGCGCGGTGTTAGGCGAGGCGGTGCCTCGCGTGGGACTGTTGGGTGCGCGCAGCGTAAGGCGAGGCTGTGCCTCGCATGGGGCTGTTGGGTGCGTGCGGGGGACGCGAGGCGGGGCTTCGCGTGCGTGGCTGGCGTGCGCAGCCAAGTTTCCACACGGACGGGCGCATGTAGTGAGACCCTTGTGGCCTTGGCAGGCACTCATGCATGTTGGACACCCTTGCATAGCGAGGCTCTCGGGCCTCTCGAGGCATCCTCTTTAAGGCTTCCTATGAGACATGGGTTGCGGGGAAAAATACTGGGTCGCTTTGATTGTCTGGGGCTGATGAGGGTTAACCTCCATATTTTCCCTTGGTGGAATCTGAGCATCCACACATTACAACCATGGACTTAGAGATTTTTTCTTTTTGGTGGATTTTTGGCATCCACACTTGCCCCCCCTAGTCTATAGGGAGGCCTTTAGGCATTCTTGTAGACTTTTCTCTCCCTTTTTATCGTAGATATATATATATATTTTTCATTAATTATGATCGAGGTCCTTTGGAACCCACGCGAAAGGGGGTTCTGTAGGTCTCTCTTTGGTGCACCTTGATTGTTTTTATAAGGATATATTGACCCCTTGGGTTCTAGTTATCCTTTTGCATACTTTTGCGCGCACTTATTATTTTTTGCGAGAAGCGTCCTTCTCATCATTAGGCATAGTACTATTTTTGCAAGCGTCTTCTTTGAGACCCTTTTTGCAAGCGTCTTCTTTGAGACCCTTTTTGGAAGCGTCTACTTTGAGACCCTTTTTGCTAGCGTCTACTTTTGAGACCCTTTTTGAAAGCGTCTACTTTGGATACCCTTTTTTCAGGCATCTACTTTTGAGACCCTTTTTGCAAGCGTCTACTTTGGAGACCCTTTTTGCAGGTATCTACTTTTGAGACCCTTTTTGCAAGCATCTACTTTTGAGACCTCTTTTGCAAGCGTCTACTTTTGAGACCCTTTTTGCAATTTTTGAGGTGACCTCCCCCCGAGTCGGGACTTTCATGGCTAGAGGGTCTTCGTTCAATCTCAAAATCGTTCAGTAGACCCTCTAGCGCGACGCCCCCTTCTATATGGAATCTCCAGTCGTATTGGTAGGAGGGCAGCTGAAGGAGGGTTCGCTTTCTTCAACATAGAAGTTCTTATGGCCCTCTTCCACACGTATGTACTTCTGTGCTCTCTCGAAGAAGTCATCCAAATTCGAAACTTCTCTTTTGAGCATGCTACCCCACAACTTGCTTCCTGGACGAACTCCAGCTGTAATAGCCATCTTGTGCTCCACTTTGGTTAAACCTCCCACCTTTGTTGCTTCTATACTAAACCTATGGATGTAGTCCTTCAAACTTTCATTCTCGCCTTGCTTTATGTTAACGAGGCTGGTAGTTGGCATGACGTAATCACAGGCTGCATGGTGTTGCTGAAGAAATTCATTAGAGAATTGTTGCCATGACTCGATTGTTCCTGGCCTTAACCTTTTGAACCACTTGTACGCCACTCCTTTTAAGTGTAACGACAAAGCAATGACACTTTGCCCTGTTGTTGACCCCTCTTAACCTCATCAAGTTATTGAAGGAGTCTAAGTGATATTTTGGGTCTGTAGTACCCTCGTACGGAGTCATGCGAGGCTCTCTGAAGCCAGTGGGCATTTTCTCAGCCTGAATCTCCCTTGTGAAGGGTGAATCACGGTCGAATTCTTCGTCATCCATGTGCCCCCCAAGTGCAGTGGTGATCTTGCCTCGAGGGCTTCGCATTTTGGTGTCTAGTCCCCTCCTCTTTTTGCATAAGGAGTTTTGTGGGTTCTCGGGCTTATCCCTTTCCTTGGTTGTGTCCCTCGGGGGAACTGCGGGGGGTACGTCTCTTACTTCTGACCTCTCCTCGTGGAGCTCTTTTCTTAGGCCAGGGGGTGCCTCTTTTGAGGGGACTTCGGCCTCGTTCTTACGACCATCACCTTCCCTTCGCCTTTGCTCCTGGGGACATTTCGTTGGCCTAGGTCCCCCCTAGTACTTTGTCTGGGGGGTTTTACTGGTGGAAAGTTGGGTTTCCCCATCATTTATGGGGACAGTGCTTTCCCCTTTTTTATGTTCCTTCCCTTTACGCTTAGGGAGGGGTATGCTTGACTTCCCTTGCAGTAGGTCGTTTAAAACCTCCTGCATGTTCTCTATCGTGGTTTCCAGCCTTCGAGTCTTTTTATGCAACTCGTGAATCTCATCCTTGTAGAAGCGCGTCCTTGATCTAGAACTTACCGAGCGTACCTCGGGATCCTTGCTTGGCCAGTGCGTCGAGGGACCGGGGTCCTGGTGGCCTGAGCGGGGGGTCAACCGGGACCGGTTAAGTGGATACATTAGTGGCTCTGAATGACCTCCGTCGGGCTGGATAGCTGGAGATGATACTTCCCTCTCCTCCCCTGGGAGAAGAGGTTCTTCAGGTCCACCTCCATGCTCGGGCGGAGGGGGGTCTTTCTTGGAAGCCCTCCGCCCTACTTCGTCTCGGCAAACCTTAACCTCTTGTAGTTTTCGTAGGCGTTTTGAACGTCTTAGCATCTTTCTTTGTTGGAAGTGATGGAAGAACACTGGCTTGATTCTTGTTCTTCCCACAGATGGCGCCAAACTGTTGACGGTGAAATCTCGTCAACGAAACTGGATCGGAAAACTCAAAGATAAGTCAGATGATGTTTATATAAGAACTTAGAATAAACTTTCAGGAAAAGTAAACACAAATCAACAATGGAGCAAGTGGTTGTATATTTCTCAATAGCCTCTGCATACCATGAATTTTCCAACCCCCCTCAATGTTGAAGAGGGGTTCCCTTCATAGGGGGCTCTAATGGCCCCTGATACATTGTGGTCCATGGGACCAATTTGTACACAAGTACACTATCAAGAGAGTGGTATCAGATGTAGTGGTGTCGGCTCTGGTACAGGGTCAGAGTTCGTGGGAGCACCTCAGCTTTTGTACTCAGTTATGCCTCCACTACTTGCCTTATACGGGTGTCAGAGATGGGCTGGTGAGGACCACAACAGGTACCTCATTTGTACGACCACTACCTGTCTGGTACGAATACCCTGTCCGTACTCTGATTCCTTCCGACTTTGCATGAACCGCTACGAGGCTTCCCCACTTCATTCTCAAGGGTGCGTGAAATAGGTTCTTGACCTCACCTCACGTTAGACCCCCAGCAAGAGTTGTGTCCCGTCATCAGCTCCTATCAAGGGGAGCGACTAAGCCCCTCCAATGAGGCCCACTATGTAGGCAACTCTTAGTGGCACGGACATGACGTGCCGAGGTGAGGGTGTCTCTCGCGAGCCCCTGGCGCAAGGTGGGTGAGGCGTTGGCCTCGCGAGCCCTTGGCGCGGCAGGTGCTTGGGCAACGCGAGGGCGTGGTGTCAGCCTCGCGACCCCCTGGCGCGGCTGATGCGTGGGCGAGGCATTGGCCTTGCGTGGGGCACTTGGGTGCACGCGGCATGAGGCAAGGTGGTGCCCCGTGTGGGGCTGTCGGGTGCACACGGCGTGAGGCAAGGCGGTGCCTCGCGTAGGGCTGTTGGGTGCGCGCGGCGTGAGGCGAGGCAGGGCCTCACGCGGGGCACTCGGGTGCGCGCGATGTGAGGCGAGGCGGTGCCTCGCGTGGGGCTGTTGGGTGCGCTCGGCGTGAGGCGAGGCTGTGCCTCGCGTGGGGCTGTTGGGTGCGCGCGGCGTGAGGCGAGGCAGTGCCTCGCGTAGGGCTGTTGGGTGCGCGCGGCGTGTGGTGAGGCAGTGCCTCGCGTAGGGCTGTTGGGTGCGCGCGGCGTGAGGTGAGGCAGTGCCTCGCGTAGGGCTGTTGGGTGCGCGCGGTGTGAGGCGAGGCTACGCCTCGCGTGGGGCTGTTGGGTGTGTGCGGGGGACGCGAGGCGGGGCCTCGCTTGCGTGGCTGGCGTGCGCAGCCAAGTTCCCACACAGACGGCCGCGTGTAGTGAGACCCTTGTGGCCTTGGCAGGCACTCATGCATGTTGGACACCCTTGCATAGCGAGGCTCTCGAGCCTCTCGGGGCATCCTCTTTAAGGCTTCCTATGAGACATGGGTTGCGGGGAAAAATACTGGGTCGCTTTGATTGCCTGGGGCTGATGAGGGTTAACCTCCATATTTTCCCATGGTGGAATCTGAGCATCCACACTTTACAACCATGGACTTAGAGATTTTTTCTTTTTGGTGGATTTTTGGCATCCACAACGGTCTTAACCGACCAGCCTCTTCGGCAAGTCCTGCAAAAGCCAGAGGCTGCAGGAAGATTACTAAAGTGGGCAGTCGAACTAGGGCAGTTTGACATGTCTTACTTGCCGCGAGCAGCAATAAAAGGACAAGCCTTGGCTGACTTCATCGCCGAATTCACAGAGCTCGCGGGTGGCTAGCAGACTGATAAGCCCAGTGAGCCTGAGTGTCAAATCCAAGCACCCTCGTGGAAATTTTTTACAGGCGGTTCATCTAACGAATCCCACGCAGGAGCCGTAGTGATATAGATCACGCCGGAAGGGCATCGATTTCACTGTACAATTAGATTTGACTTCACTACTTCTAACAATGAGGCTGAATATGAAGCTTTACTCGCTGGACTGCGGTTAGCCAAGGATATGAACATAAAAGCGCATGACATCTATAGTGATTCTCAGCTGGTGGTGAATCAAGTCTTTGGAGAGTACCAAGTGCGAGGTTTGAAGATGGTCGCCTATCTGAACAAAGCAAAGGATATGTTAGCCCAGTTCGACAGATACACTCTCCAGCAAGTACCTCGCGATCAGAATTCCAATGCGGACGCTTTGGCAAAGTTGGCAAGTGCAAAGGATGCTGATACTCTGAACATAGTGTTATTCGAGCGACTATCAGTACCCACCATCCAAGCAACAGAAGCCACTCTAGTCATCCAGATATCAGATACTTGGATGGCACCATATGTAGAGTATCTGTCAAACGGCGTACTGCCAGCGGACAGAAACAAAGCCAGGACCATTCAGCGACAAGATGCTAGGTATATCCTGGTCGATGGGATCCTGTACCGAAGGGGATACTCATTGCCACTCCTCAGATGTATTACAAAGGAGAAAGCCAAAGAGTTGATGAAAGAGGTGCATGAATGTGACACCCTACCTCCTTAGAGCCGTTACTAAGTGAGTTTAAAACGTGCATTCAACTCGCTAATCGAGGTTTTAGGTCAAATAGTGTAACTAAGCCATAAACAGAGGAAAAACTTTAGAAACAATTCCATTTTATTGAAAACCATAAAAGTTTCACACCTGGGATCCCAAAATACAGTTTAGAAACATTTACAACATATAAATTGAACCAAGTCGACTAAACGAAAAAATCTAGGTTTATTTACAACCATCTCCCAAAATCCACTGGCTGTGGCAGCCAGGCTGGCCAAACATGTACACGCCACTCATGCCTGCTACACTCAAGGTTGGCTGGCTTTCTCCTTGCCCTTACCTGCACCACAGGGCATCTATGAGCCGAAGCCCAGCAAGAAAACCCAAAACAGATAACATATGCAAAACATACACCAAGTATATAAACTGGCCATCAATAGGCTAAACACATTCGGCCTAGCTGTCCCAGGCGCTTTACCAGGCCCTGGGTTCGCGATCCATACCGTGAGGATATCCCAGGTATCCTTTTAGGGACTCGCCTTGGCAACTCGCACTCCATGTGCTCAATGCTGCTCCTGGCCCCTTGCCGTACTCAGCCTTGCACTCAACGTGCCCAACGCCATTCCCGGCCCTTGGCCGTTCCCGGCCCCTGCCGACCTCGGCCTACACCGTTCCTAGCTCTTGCCGATTATTCACATAATTGCACTCACAGCATAATAAACAAGTATAGAATACCAGCAAATACAATCAAAGGGGCTACGCCCTGCAATTCAAACACATCAGGCTCAGCCCTGCATACAAGCTCCATGGGAACAAGGGTTTTCTTACCTAAGTCCCGAGCACCGATGTCCCGAGCACAGTCCTCTAACTTGAGCCTCGCTGAAACCCTAGTCACAACACATTAACAATATCCATCCATCAAGTTCTAATTCATTAAATTACTTTGAACCGTATCTCTAACCTCCGGGACCTTAAATTCTATCAATCCGTGTGATAAAATCCATCCCGAGCCTTAAACATTGAGTTCCCAAACCTAAACACCCTTAAAAACACAAACTAGCTTTAAGAGTCGCGGCCCCACCCTCAAGTGCCGCAGCTTGCCTCAAAACAAAGGCTAGCACTTCCCTGCAACACACACAGGCCACGGCGCGCACACCAAGCGCCACGGCGCGCATGAAACTTCTCGGCCTCCCATGGCCGCGCGCGCACACGGGCCGCCGCATGCCCATCCTAAGGCCGCGGCCCTCACCTCCAACCCAGAAATCTTCATCATCTTTCTACATTTTCCCCAAGCCAATTCACCCAAACTTAGCTAACAATCCTAGATAATCAACACAATCATTCTAGCTCAATATTAGCATCAAAAACCCATTAAAACCTGCTCCAAAACTCAACTAAAATACCCAAAAACAAATCAAATTCTACCCACATGCATAACCTAAAAACACAGCTGAAATCCAAGCATAATCCCCATAGTTAGAGCTTACCTTTGCTGTGTTATGCTTCTGAACTGGTTCCTCAAATGCCCAGCCCTTGGCTCCTTAACTCTAACAGCCCAAAGTCCTCAATTCTTGACTAGTTCCACCAAAGTTCTCCTTTGATATGCCTTAGAGAAGAGAAGGTGAGAGAGAGAGTAATGAGAAGCTATCCTCAGCTGAGAAGGAAGGTATATGTCGGTTTCCCCAAGTTTCTAAATAATTCTTCCTTTTTTTTTTATTTAACTTAAGTCTATAGGGTTACCTCAAGGCTCGGGGTACCAAAATGTCCCCGAGGGCAAAATGGTAAATTTCCCCAATATTCCCTCCTAGACATTCTATCCTCAAATATATCTCCAAATATTTATTTTCATAACCCGATAATCCCATAACAGATCTAATACCCAAATTACCCCTCGACTCGCCCCGAGTCTAAATCTCAATCCTGTTGTGACTTTCTGGCAAACCGCTTCCCAAGACTGTCTTGGATCGTGCTACACAGACATATCACATATTATAGCATTTATCACATTTATGCCCCTAATATCCAGACAGGGCCCACATGCGCATTTAACTCAACTAAACATGCATCAGTATCATATATTCACATTAATTCATTTATTGCCCTCCAGGCACACTAATCAAGGCCCTAAGCCCTATTAGCAAATTAGGGTCGTTACAACTATCCCCTCCTTACAGAAATTTCATCCTCGAAATTACGTGAACAACTCGGGGTACCGCTCCCTCATCTCTGACTCAAGTTCCCACGTCACCTCCTCAACCTTGTTGTTTCTCCACAGCACTTTCACCAAGGCGATGGTCTTGCTCCGCAAGACTTTATCTTTTCGGTCAAGAACCTGAACCGGCTTCTCATCATAGGACAAATCCTGATCAAGCTCCAGATTCTCAAAACTTAGAACATGCGTCGAATCTGACATATACTTCCGGAGCATGGATACATGGAAAACATCATGAACCCCGGATAAGGCTGGAGGCATCGCTAGTCTGTAATCTACCTCTCCAACTCATTCCAAAATCTCAAAGGGGCCAACAAAACTAGGGCTCAACTTGCCCCGAACACCAAACCGTTTCACACCCCTCATGGGTGAAACCCTAAGGAACACATGGTCACCAACCTTAAATTCCACGCTCTTGCGTTTCAGGTCTGAATAACTTTTCTGTCAACTCTGGGAGGCGAGCATACGCGCTCTAATCTTCTCAATCACCTCATTGGTCCTCTCAACCATCTTTGGACCCAGATATCTCCTCTCACCTGTCTCATCCCAATGAATAGGTGATCTACACTTCCTTCCATAAAGCATCTCGTACGGAGCCACTCCGATGGTCGCCTGATAACTGTTGTTGTATGAGAACTTGATCAAAGGGAGATACTTACTCCACAATCCCCAAAAATCTAGCACACAGGCTCGCAGCATATCCTCCAATGTCTGAATCGTCCTCTCAGACTATCCATCTGTTTGAGGATGATAAGCGATACTAAACCATAACTGCGTACCCATAGCCTTCTGCAGACTCTCCCAAAACTTGGAAGTGAAGGTGGGGTCTCTGTCGGATACTATCGACCTCGGAGCCCCATGAAGTCGAACAATCTCCTTCACATACAACTAAGCATACTGCTCCACAGTATAGGTTGTCCTAATAGGCAAAAAGTGAGCGGACTTGGTATACCTATCCACAATCACCCACACCGAGTCATGCTGTCCCACAGTCCTCGGTAAGCCAACCACAAAGTCCATAGTGATATCTTCCCACTTCCATTCTGGGATCCCCAGAGGCTGTAGTGACCCTGCTGGCCTCTGATGCTCAGCCTTAACCCGCTGGCAAGTTAGGCACTTGGCCACATAATCCACCACATCCCTCTTCATGCCCGACCACCAATACAGAGCTCTCAAGTCCTGGTACATCTTAGTCGTACCCGGGTGCAAAGAATAGGGAGTGGTATGCGATTCATCTACGATCTCTCGCTGGATATCAGAATCTATTGGAACGCAGATCCGACCCTTGTACTTCAGTAGTCCCATCTCTGAAATGGAAAAGTCCTTAGTCGCTCCGACTAAGACACTCTCCCTATGACCTCTCAACTGGGAATCTTTCCTCCGTGCTTCCTTGATCCTCTCAAGGAGTGTAGACTGAAGGGTGATGTTGGCCAACTGACCAACCACCAACTCTATACCTACTCTGGTCATCTTCTCAGCTAACTTGTCAGATATCTGCCTCAAACTAAACAACTGTCCTGGGCCTTTCCGACTCAATGCATTAGCCACTACATTAGCCTTCCCAAGATGGTATAGGATATCACAATCATAATCCTTAACCAACTCCAGCCACCACCTCTTGTGAATATTCAGATCCTTCTGAGTAAAGAAATACTTTAGGCTCTTATGGTCGGTGTATATCTCGCACTTCTCACCATAAAGATAATGCCTCCAAATCTTAAGTGCAAACACCACCGCTGCCAACTCCAGATCATGCGTAGGATATCTCTGCTCGTATTCCTTTAACTGTCTCGATGCATAGGCTATCACCTTACCAGCTTGCATCAACACGCACCCCAAACCCTGCTTGGATGCATCACAGCAAACCACAAACTTTTCATTCTCTGTCGGCAAGCTTAACACTGGCGCAATGATCAGTCGCCGTTTCAGTTCCTTAAAATTATTCTCACATCTGCCCGTCCAAACATACCTTGTCTTCTTCTTTGTCAATTCTGTCAATGGCGTAGCTATTTTGGAGAACCCCTCAACAAACCGCCGATAATACCCTGCTAAACCCAAAAAGCTTCTCACTTCAGGAACATTGCTCAGTCTAGGCCTATCTCTGACTGCCTCAATCTTACTTGGGTCAACCAGAATCCCCTCCTTATTGACAATATGGCCCAGAAATGTAATTTGTGGTAACCAGAACTCACACTTACTGAACTTAGCATATAACTTATGCTCCCTCAACCGTTGTAGAACCAACCGTAGATGCTGCTCGTGCTCTGTCTCTGACTGGGAGTACACTAGGATGTCATTGATGAATACAATCACAAACTTGTCCAGATAATCCTTGAAAACCCTATTCATCATGTCCATGAAGGCTGCTGGTACATTGGTTAACCCAAAGGACATAACCAGGAATTCATAATGTCCGTACCTCGTTCGGAAAGCAGTCTTTGGTATGTCCTTCTCTTTAATCCTTAACTGATGATAACCTGATCGGAGATCTATCTTGGAAAACACTGTTCTTCCCTGTAGTTGATCAAATAAATTGTCGATCCTTGGCAGTGGATACTTGTTCTTAATGGTTAACTTGTTTAGCTCCCTATAATCAATACACATCCTAAGGGATCCATCCTTCTTCTTAACGAACAACACTGGAGCACCCCATGGCGAGAAAATCGGTCTGATGAACCCCAAATCAAGTAACTCCTGCAACTGAATCTTCAACTCCTTTAACTCCGCTGGAGCCATTCTATAAGGTGTCCTAGATACTGGCTTCGCTCCTAGTACCAATTCTATAACAAAGTCAATCTCCCGCTGTGGCGGGAACCCTGGAAAATCCACTGGAAACAAATCCGGAAACTCACACACCAATCTAGTCTCACCCGGTCCAACCGACACCACCCTAGAGGTATCGACAACACTCGCTAGGAATCCTATGCAACCTTCCTGCATCAGGTCTCTAGCCCTCAATGCTGAAATCATTGGTACACGCGGTCCACTAACTGACCCCACAAACACAAAGGGTACCTCCCCTTCTGGTTCAAAAGTCACCATTCTGCACTTGCAGTCAATCGTAGCCCCATACTTTGATAACCAATCCATTCCTAAAATCATATCAAAATCATCCATCTCTAGCTCAATCAAATCAACAAACAGTTCCCTACCATCTACCTCTACTGGTAATGCTCTAATCCACTTCCTAGAGACTACCAACTCTCATGTTGGCAACAAAGTCTGAAATCCCCTAGCATATACACCACTAGGTCTACAAAGCTGATCTATCACTCTAGCAGATACAAAAGAATGAGTAGCCTCTGAATCAAATAATGCAGTATACAGAGAACCAACACTAGAGATCTGACCTGTCACAACTGAAGGGCTAGCCTCCGCCTCAGTCTGTGTCAAAGTGAATACCCTGGCAGGAGCAAGACTGTCACTCTTCTTCTGCTCCTCCTTCTTAACTTGAGGGCAATCCCTCTTCAGATGACTGGCACTCCCACAGACAAAGCAGGCCCTGATCCTGCACTAACCTTGGTGTTGTCGCCTGCATCGCGGACACATTGGAAAACTTCTCCAGTTGTCACTGCCACCCTGACGGCCAGTGGAAGCACCCCGTGCCCTCCTATCTAAACTGGGAGGAACAAAGGAATCTGGGGCCTTCCTCTTCTTCTTACTAGAACCACCACCATGACTGAATCCAACAAAAGGAGGCACTGTCCTCCTGGCATCGTGCTTAACAGCGCTTTCCTTCCAGATCTGATCTTCGGCCCTCTCAGCAGTAAGGGCCTTGTCCACAACCTGGCCATAAGTAGTAGTCTCTAGATCCAAGGTAATGTTCACATTGCAGGAAATCATAACGTTCAACCCCCGCACGAACCTGTCCCTTCTTGCCGCATCAGTCGGCACTAGATCTGGCCCAAACTTTGACAATCTGTCAAACTTTATAGCATACTCCATCACTGTTGATCGATTCTGAGTCAGATTGATAAACTCATCAACCTTCGCAACTCGAACTGCCACACTGTAATACTTCTCATTAAACAAGTTTCTGAACTCTTCCCATGTCATAACTGATACATCCCTTCTTTGAACCACCACGTCCCACCAGATGCGGGCATCCTCTCTAAACATGTAGCTAGCACAGGCTATCCTCTCATTCCCCTGAACTCTCATAAAATCCAAAATTGAGGAAGTCATATTTATCCACTGCTCTGCCCGCAGTGGGTCTGATCCACCCTCGAAGGTGGGAGGATGCTGCTTCCTGAACCTCTCATACAAAGGTTCCCACTTATTCTCCATAGCAGACTGCACTGGCACTGGCGCTGCAACCTGCTGCACTGGCAACTCAGTAACCTGAGGTGGGGCCTGCTGCCTCAACTGTCGCAACGCTTCCTCTGTTCGCTGCAGTCTTGCTTCCATCTCGGCAAACATCTCTTGCCAATTTTGTGGGGCAGGTTGAGGGTCCTGACCCTGGTTGTCATCCTCGGCCCTACTGCTGCAAAGTCTAGCTGGTTGTCGAGGCATCTCAACAAATATGCCTGCAACCAACAACTTCGCTCATCAGGCATGATAACAACATCCAAAAACCACCTCCCAAACACATTAGCCATCCACAAGCAATAACTCATATAACATTTAACACACAACAGGCCATGCCCTAGCATCATGCATATGTTAACTCATTCATCATGCTCTATATAATATAAGCAGGAAAACAGGGCATTCAAACACATATTCAAACATATTAGTCAATCTTACCAACCAACCCTGAGTCGAGCATGTCACTGACAGCGTGTGTACATGTTCGGTCAATCTCCAGAACCAATAACCTTAGCTCGCTCTAATACCAAGTTGTGACACCCTACCTCCTTAGAGCCGTTGCTAAGTGAGTTTAAAACGTGCATTCAACTCGCTAATCGAGGTTTTTGGTCAAATAGTGTAATTAAGCCATAAACAGAGGAAAAACTTTAGAAACAATTCCATTTTATTGAAAATCATACAAGTTTAACACTTGGGATCCCAAATTACAGTTTAGAAACATTTACAACATATAAATTGAACCAAGTCGACTAAACGACAAAATCTAGGTTTATTTACAAACATCTCCCAAAATCCATTTACTGTTGCCGCCAGGCTAGCCAAACATGTACACGCCGCTCATGCCTACTACACTCAAGGTTGGCTGGCTTTTTCCTTGCCCTTACCTGCACCACAGAGCATCTGTGAATCGAAGCCCAGCAAGAAAACCCAAAACAGATAACATACGCAAAACATACACCAAGTATATAAACTGGCCATCAATAGGCTAAACACATTTGGCCTAGCCGTCCCAGGCGCTTTACCAAGCCCTGGGTTCGCAGTCCATACCGTGAGGATATCCCAGGAATCCTTTTAGGAACTCGCCCTGGCAACTCACACTCCACGTGCTCAACGCTGCTCCCAGCCCCTTGCCGTACTTAGCCTTGCACTCAACGTGCCCAACGCTGTTCCCGGCCCCTGCCGACCTCGGCCTACACTGTTCCCGGCTCTTGCCGATTATTCACAAAATTGCACTCACAACATAATAAACAAGTACAGAATACTAGCAAATACAATCAAAGGGGCTACGCCCTGCAATTCAAACACATCGGGCTCAGCCCTGCATACAAGCTCCATGGGAACAAGGGCTTTCTTACCTGAGTCTCGAGCTCTCCGAGCACCGATGTCCCGAGCACAGTCCTCTAACTTGAGCCTCGCCGAAACCCTAGTCACAACACATTAACAATATCCATCCATCAAGTTCTAATTCATGAAATTACTTTGAACCATATCTCTAACCTCTGGGACCTTGAATTCTATCAATCCGGGTGATAAAATCCATCCCGAGCCTTAACCATTGAGTTCCCAAACCTAAACACCCTTAGAAACACAAACTAGCTCTAAGAGCTGCGGCCCCACCCTCAAGCGCCGCGGCTAGCCTCAAAACAGAGGCTAGCGCTTCTCTGCAACACACACGGGCCACGGCGCGCACACCAAGTGCCGCAGCGTGCATGAAACTTCTCGGCCTCCCATGGCCGCGCGCGCACACGAGTCGCAGCATGCCCATCCTAGGGTCGTGGCCCTCACCTCCAACCCATAAATCTTCATCATCTTTCTACATTTTCCCTAAGACAATTCACCCAAACTTAGCTAACAATCCTAGATAATCAACACAATCATTCTAGCTCAATATCAGCATCAAAAACCCATTAAAACCTTCTCCAAAACTCAACTAAAATACCCAAAAACAAATCAAATTCTACCCACATGCATAACCTAAAAACACAGCTGAAATCCAAGAATAATCCCCATAGTTAGAGCTTACCTTTGCTGTGTTATGCTTCTGAACTGGTTCCTCAAATGCCCAGCCCTTAGCTCCTTAACTCTAACATCCCAAAGTCCTCAATTCTTGACTAGTTCCACCAAAGTTCTCCTTTGATATGCCTTAGAGAAGAGAAGGTGAGAGAGAGAGAGTAATGAGAAGCTATCCTCAGCTGAGAAGGAAGGTATATGTCAGTTTCCCCAAGTTTCTAAATAATTCTTCCTTTTTTTTTTATTTAACTTAAGTCTATAGGGTTACCTCAAGGCTCGGGGTACCAAAACGTCCCAGAGGGCAAAATGGTAAATTTCCCCAATATTCCCTCCTAGACATTCTATCCTCAAATATATTTCCAAATATTTATTTTCATAACCCGATAATCCCATAACACATCTAGTACCCAAATTACCCCTCGACTCACCACGAGTCTGAATCTCAACCCTGTTGTGACTTTCTGGCTAACCGCTCCCCAGGACTGTCTCAGATCGTGCTGCACAGACATATCACATATATATAGCATTTATCACATTTATGTCCCTAATATCCAGACGGGGCCCACATGCGCATTTAACTCAACTAAACATGCATCATTATCATATATTCACATTAATTCAGTTATTGCCCTCCAGGCACAATAATGAAGGCCCTAAGCCCTATTAGCAAATTCGGGTCGTTACAACGAAGGTTTTTGCGGGGACCACGCTTGGGGGCAGAGTCTGTCAAAAAAGATCCTAAGGCAAGGCTATGTCTTGCCAACCATGAATGAAGACTCAATGGAGTTCGTGCGAAGATGTGACAAGTGTCAAAGATTTTCTAAAATCCCACGAGCAACTCCCAACGAGTTAAAGCAGATGCAGAGTCCATGGCCCTTCGCAGTTTGGGGAATAGATCTAATCAGATCCTTGGCTACAGGAAAAGGTGGTGTAAAGTACGCGGTGGTTGCTGTCGACTACTTCACCAAATGGGCCGAGGCTGAGCCACTCGCAACCATAACGACCAAGAAAGTGCTTGACTTCGTAGTCAAAAACATCATTTGTCAATATGGATTACCAAGAAAGATCGTCTCAGACAACAGCACCTAATTTGACAGTGATCTATTCACGGACTTCTGCAAACGGCATGATATTATCAAAAGATTTTCCTCAGTTGCTCATCCCCATGTGAACGGCCAAGTCAAAGCAGTTAACAAAACACTGAAGGATACCTTGAAGAAGCTAAGGGAGCATGGCTAGAGCAGTTACCTGAAGTTCTTTGGTCGTACAAAACTTCCCACCGAACAGCAACAGGTCATACCCTGTTTTCCTTGGCGTACGGGTATGAAGCTATGTTGCCTATCGAGTTAGATCCACCCTCGCACCGCAAATTGACATACGACCAAGACTCTAACAGCCAACTATTAATGAAATCCCTGGACTCAATTGATGAAAGGCGTGAACAAGCCCATCTCCGAGTAGCTGCGTACCAGCAGAAGGTCGCCCGGTATTTCAACTCTAAAGTACGAGAAAGAAAATTCAATGTTGGAGATCTTGTACTTTGACGAGTTTTCCTAAACACCCTCGACCAAGCTACTTGAGTACTCGGGCCAAATTGGGAAGGGCCTTACCAGATTGATGAGGTCCTTCACCCAGGCACTTATAAACTTGCACGCTTAAATGGAGATCTCGTTCCTCGCTATTGGAATGGAGAACACCTGCGCAAGTATTACCAATGAACAATTCTTCTTAAAGAATTGGCTTGTATAAATTTTACCTTTTACAAGTTTTGAAAAAGTGTAAGATCTTATTGATCACTCGTACAGACATGTTTAGTCCATTTATTACGAGAAATAAAAGGGACTGTGCTCAGCCTGTCATTTCTTGCCAACTATTGTATTTATTACAAGTATTTGCTCATTACGTGTGTTGTTTTGCTGTATTATAATTCTAATCATATTGCTACGAGCAGTAATGTTCGAGCAGGTTCTGGTCAAGGCAAGTGACCAAGGACCTAAAGCTCCTCGATCACTTGGGGGGCATATAAGGTACAAGTAATAAAAGCATATCGTTAAAAGGTATGTAAACACATGAGCAAAATAAGTGAAAGCATGCTAGGGCACTTAGAGTATTTTTCAAAATTTTGTTATTTTGTTAAATCAAACCAAAGTGCTATGCTAAGTTCAGTCATGCAACAGATGTTATAATAATATGAAAATATATTATAATATCAAAACGAATCCTTTTACACCGCGAGCAGTCGCTACTCGGATGTAATTGTTCAAATAAAAGTAAAAGTTGCCCATGCAGCAAATAAAAATTATATTGTCTTTACATCATGACCCGTAGGTCGTGTAGTTAAAAAGATGAAATATAAGCATAAAAGACTAAGGAGCTCAGGGATTTTGAGGAGCCAGAGGATCTTGGGGAAGGTTCTGATCGACAATGCCTGCAGCCTCGTTGTCTGCCCCGTCCATCCCAGCGGCCAGCGAGATTTCAGGGGAAGCAGGAACCCTTGACCTTTCTTCCTCGGCCAGCTGAGCAGAACAGCGAGCAAGCTTGGTGTCTCTTGCATTCTCGGGAAGGTAGTTGAAGTTGGCACCCTGGTTATGCTACCAGAAATCATAGAAGCATCAAAGAGTGGCACTCTTGTACCTTTCCAATTTGCTGGCATTGGCTTTCTCCAACTCCTCAATCCGGCCCTCCAGGGTAGTAGTTTCCTGCCTACTCACAACCAAGTCCACCTCGAGCTGTTGGGCTGCGCGGAAATTGAAGCGATTGGACTCCTTAAATTGGTCCCTCTGCTCACGAACTTTGTCCAAAGACCTCTGCTTCTCCTCCGACTCCTTAGCCAGTTTAGCCTTTTCCTCAACCACCACTGCCAGCTGTTCGGCGTATTTTGCCTCGACAGCTTTAAGTTCATCCTGGTGTCGTTGCTCCAAAGTTCTGGCCTGCTCAGTGACAGCACCCGAGCGGATACGGTCAGCGGTGAGGGTCAGATGGCCCGCAGTCGAAGTAGAAGTTAGACTAACAATAAAATAAAGAAGACCTGTTTCTGCATAAAAAGATGACTTACACTAGTGAACTTGTTCAGGGCGTGGTTCAGGATTAGGTCAACATCCATCACCTCTGTCGCAGCCATTGCCTCTCGGCAACGGTCGTGCTTCACAATCTTAGCGACCCTCTCCTTGACCAATTTAAAGGCGCAACCAGTTATGTCGTCCCCAGTTGCAACAGGATCGGCCTGCTGAGTTTGGTCGGTCGGGGCCGCGGGAGGTGGAGTTAATCCGACTGGAGCAGGAAGAATCTGTTGCTTGCAAGGAGAGGATGGAGTTGTGGTGGCGGAGGGGCCATCCTCCGAAGGGCCTGCATTTCGAGCCTTCTTTGCCTGAGGCGCTTTGCTACTCTCCCCGTGGTGCCTCTTGTTGTTTTTCTTCTTGCTTGGGAGAGCTGCGACAGCCTCAGAAGTGCTGTAAATGTCAAACACATTGACAGATTCCATGTCTGAAAAAGAAGAACAATGTTGAATAGTGAGATAGCATGAATGACCAAGTATATTACATCAGAAAAAGAAGTAAAGAAAGATCGCAAAGTCAAATACCCGAGCTATTATTATTGGTCGCTATACTATAGACTCTACTAGTCTTATACTCACTCATTGACATGAAGAAGTCTGGACCTAAATTTGGAGCATATTTAAAATTTCCATCCCCATCGAATAGGTGACAGGGAATTGGAAAGTTATCTAAAACTGAAATAACTGTACCATTATCATCTGAAGACTCATCCGAGTGTTCGACAGGCTCAGTGGCCTTCTTTTTTCCTTTCCCCAAGGGGGCTGAGGGCCTCTCTGCTGGAGGAGTGCCAACAGGTTCCCTGATCGTGACCCCAGTCGGTCTCCTTCGTGGAGGTGACGCTGGAGGTTGCTGCTCGAGTTCCTCCTCGGTAATGGCACTCCCTGCTGTTGGCTCCCTCGTGCCCTGATGAGGGGCTAAGAGGCCAACCAACCTAAGGTTAGCCTCTGTAACCAGATGCTTGACGCTCTTTTCTACGTCAGTCATGCTGGCTAGGAGCGCCGATCTCAACTCCATGTTCGGAGTTGGGTCTGGTCGCAGCCATGGGCCTGGAAGACATTAACAGTTTAAGAAAATGTGGAGGAGAACACTAAGTGAAGAAGTAACAGCCAGTGATACAAAAGTTTTACCTCCATGAGCGAAGGCCAGGTTGTTTGTGATCATGTCAGTTGTGAGGAAGTACTCCTGGTAGTACCTCCCCACATTTGATATATGGGTGGTGTCAGTCAGGAAGGTGCGCACGGTTTCCTGATGACAAAAGTGAAAAAACCCCGTGCCTTCTTGGTTGGGGTTAGATTTGAGGTCGAACAGGTAGTTGACCTCATGAAGCATTGGCACGGACCATTTCTTGTGGCTGTACAGGATATAGAGCGCAACGAGCATCCTATATCCTTTTGGGGTTATTTGAAAAGGGGCAACTCCGAAATAGTTGGCCACCCCCTGGAAAAATGAGTGAAGAGGCAAGGTAGCCCCTGCCTCGATGTGAAACCTCGACTAGGCGCTGAAGGGGCCTCCAGGTAGGTTCGCCCTTTGGTCTTGGTTAGGTCTGACTAGGGTCACCCCCGTGAGACCGTACTTCCTGATATAATTGGCGATCATCTTGATTGTCATTCTGCTCTCAGGAACTAAATGCCACTCCACATCTAGCTGAATGGCATGTCGAGGTCGAGCGTGTCTTTGGATGATGGGGTCAGGAGCATTTTTCGTCTCGACCACTGGTCGAGGGTGCTTCAGCCCTAGGAGCAGGCTGATGAGAAGGATCGGGGGTTCCCTTTTTCTGGGCTTTGTTTTGGTGCGAGCCATATTTTGAGTCAAGACAGGTGAAGTGTTTGGATTGACACGAGAGAATGGGATGTTAGGAATCAGTGATGATGGTTATTCTTCGTCCCCGAGCAGTTGAGCCAATAGATCATCATCTATAGGTCTTTCTCCTCCCCACGGATCTTGCATGTAAACTGCGAACAGAGAAAGGAGGAGATAAGACACACAGCCTGGGAGCTTATGTTGAAAGTTGGAATAACATTGCTCGCGTCTACGACTAGCAGCATTCTAACGAAAACACTAAGTTCTATGTGAGTAGTTTGAAAAATAGATCAAAAAGCGAAAATAAAAAGTTTTTGGAGAAAAGCTTTTTCGACTCCAAAGGGGCGGGAAAAACCTAGTTTTTCAGCTAGCCTAAAAATCAAATTTTTACTTCGATTTTACGCCCTAAACTTACGATCTTAACTATCAAACTAGCTCCTAACTCCTATAGAGCAAAACTACACTACCCTATCAAGCATCAATCAACATTCCCACAATCCTCTACATTTCTACCCAAGAACACACAAAAATTTCAGAACTCAAAACAGTCGCATAGCAATATGCATAGCATTTCAAAGGGCTTAAAAGTTGAAGAAATTTACCTGGATGAAGGTCGGAGGTTCTGAAATGGAATGACTGGGCATGCGAACAAAGGATCCTTAGAACAGCGATGGAAAACCTTCGAAGTTTTGAGCTCTGAGATGGAGTTCTTGAGGGTTCTTGGCAAGAAAATGGCGAGTAAAAAGTTTAATGGTAAATGTGAGGATTATTTATAAAGGCTGAGATATGTTGAAAAGGGGTAATCATGAGTTACCTTTTCAAGGCATGGGGGAGTGTAATAGACGTCAGAGGGATTACTTGGAAACCGAAAAGGTGTGATTAGACGTGATTAGGTCACAATTTTCGAGAACGCACGAGGGGCTCTGACTGATTTCGTGGGGCATACGAAAGGTTAGTTTCCTAAGTTTACTTATTGCTGGTCACAATAAATAAACTTGGGGGGCAAATGTTTACCCAAAAAATAGCTGCAGATGACGTGACAAGAATTTTCGACACGTGGCAGAAATGCTGCTCGCCTATCGACCAGAGATATTTCCATATGCGAAGTTCAAGTTTTATATACGACCAGCCTGGTCGTATACTCCATTTAATTATGAGTAAATATGTACAGTTGTAATGATATTCGAGAATATCTCCTCATTATAACCTGAAGATCCGTTTATTAAGGAAGGATATGATTACTTGACTCGTGTAACCCTCCTTGAGCCTATAAATATACAAGAAATAGCTCAGGGAGGGATCTTTTGATCTTTTTCTGAATTACATTACTATTATCCATCGTTTGTATTATTTTCTCCTTCTAAGGTCTGTGAAACTCAGGAATCCTAGTTCTTTGATCACACCTTTGAAGCTTAATATTAATAATTGTATCAACTAGACATAGGTCATTACCAATCACTGGGGCCGAACCACTATAATTCTTTGTGTTCTTTACTTTCCATTAGATTGTTTGATCAAGCTTTGTACTATTTTCCTGTCATTTATCTGACTCCGCGTCATTGACCAAAACGAGGGTCAACAAATACCAGTCAGAATCATACACATATATAAATATTAAATCACATACAAAGCAGATCAGGGATTACCTCTTGTATTGAAACTTTTTATATAAAATCAACAATCTATCTATCCAGTGTTCTGAAAGCTCATACCTTGATATTCCAGACCAATCCTCAAACACACAAGGATGTGTGTGGGCATGTAGGATTCAAAATGTTGAATTATGTGTCTCTCTAGATGTAACGACCCAAATTCACTAGTAAGGCTTAAGGGCCTTGATTAGTGTGCCTGGAGGGTATAATGGAAATTATGTGTGACTTTAACGATTAAGATGCATGATTATGATTTAAAGCATGTTATATGACTATTTGAATATTTGAGATGCATGACTGTGTGTATTAGTGTGCATATAGGCCCTGATTAGGTTAGAAGGGCATAATCGTAATTTTGGCCATTATGGGCATAACTGCTTTGATATATGTGATAATTGTCGAGACCACATTATTATGTGGATATATCTGTGATCTGTGACTTGAGACGATCCTGGTGAGCAAAATAGCGAAAAAGTCATGGCGGGGATTTATACCCGGCTCGGGGTGAGCTTAGGGGTATAAATGGGAATTTAGCGAATATACTGGAGTTTTTCTTGACATTGAGGAATGTTATTAATGATTAATTAGGTATCGGGAGTTAAGCAGGAAATATTAGAGACACTCGAGGAGTTAGCGGGAATTGGGGTAAAATGACTAGAATGCCCTTAAGTGGATTAAAGGATTTAGACTTAATAGGGAGGGCATAATAGTCATTTGGCTTACAGGAGTTAAGTATTACCAAGGCTTTATGTTAGTGGAGATTGTAGAGAAGTGTAGAAGTCTGAAAGAAGGAAAAAGGAAGAAAAAGAAAGGGAGAAAACAGAGAGAGTTTTCTAAAGTCGGTTTATACTTCTTTCATCAGTTTCTGAGGATTTTTGGAGCAAAGCTCAGAGGAGAGCTGGGATAGGCTGAGCATCAAGGATCCTAATCTAGGATTGAGAAATTGGCAGAGGTTTAGCAAGAGTTCATCAACACTTGAGGTAAAATTCTGTAAGTCTCTTCAGCTCTGGTTTTGGTTTTTAGCTAAGTTGTCTAAGCTGTGTTGATGGGAATTCTAGGGAATTTGGAGCCAAGGTTGAGGAGAAGCAAGCCAAGGAATTCTAGAGGCACCTTGAGGTCGAAATCCCATCAAAGGTATAAATTCTAAACTCTAACTTTGCTGTTCAGCTGGTTTCTGCTGAGTTTCATTGTCTAGAAGTGGCTATGGTGAATTTTGAGTTTGGGGATGCATGTGCTTGAGTTCTAGGTATTTGGGGTGCTTGGGATGAGTGGAGTATGGTCATAAGGTTGTTTTTTAGTTTGGGTAAGATTTGGAAGAGTTTTGGTTGAGGTTGGTTTAAGGAAATTGCAGGAAGGAGAATTGGGGTGGTGTCTGTCTGTGACTAGCGCTACAGTGCTAGTCTTTGGGCGCTGTAGCGCTAGGCCATGAGTGCTGAGGGGTTTTTGCTTCTGTTTGTAGCGCTGTAGTTCCCTCCCATGAGTGCTGTAGCGCTACCCTGCCTTCTGAAGGGGATTTTAGGGTTACTTGCAAGGGTTTTTGACCAAGGGTTTGGGGTTTGATTCCACCACCTTGTTTGGTGGAACTAGGACTTCCCGGGGGCTCGGGATTAGCCCCGAGGCTGGGTTTTAGACTTGAGGATTGATGATGACTTTGGCCTATGATTGTGTTTAGGTGAGCGCTAGGGCTCGAGGGGGATCATGCTCAAGGAGTCGAGGGATCAAAGCTAGTGAATTGAAAGGTAAGAAAGCTGCACCCGATTGTATGTTTGTGATGGGACTAAGTGCTCCCGATATTTGTATCGTGTCAATGTTGGTATTATGCCATGGGACATGTAAAAGTGGCCTAAGGGCGCCGTACACTATATTTACGCACAGGGTGGCTTGGCCACTAGTAGCCGAGGACAGCTTAATATTCACTGAGCTCGGTTTAAGCGGGCCGGAGTCAGTGGGATAACGGAGGGAGCATCCTGAGGGCGCTAGCCCTAGTTATCGTTTGTGAACTGTAAATGATATGAGTTGACATGTTTAGTATGTGGAATACCTGATTATACTGAATGGTTATGTGGTTGAGATTATGTGATGCAATATGAGATATTGATTTGTCTGTTGATTGCTTATGCTCTGTTGTTGTGTTTTCTTGCTGGGCCTTGGCTCATGGGTGCTACGTGGTGCAGGTAAAGGCAAGGGCAAGCTGGACCAATCCTGAGGTGGAGAGCTGTGGGGTTGAATGTACATAGCCAGATGTTCGATCACCATGGTCGAGGAGTGGGTCAGGACAGGGATAACCTAACTGTTTGTTTTGCCTTAGTATGGTTGGTTATTGTATCTGAACCTTATAACTTTTGTAAACGACCTTTAAACTTGTATATTTTTGGGATCCCGTGTAAACGGATAATGCTTCATAATGAAAATATGGCTTTTGAGACTGAAACATTTTTAACCCTAGTTCCTTTAGAGTTTCAGTAACACGATTTTAATTAAATGACTTGATTAGCAAGTCTGGCACTTTATAAATACACAGTGTAACAGTCTTGGCTATCCAGGGCGTTACACTAGATGTACTCAACACATGAGATCTAGAGAGGTTTGACTGAGAGAAGAGGTGTTGAATATTTTTCAGGTTTTTAGAAAACTATCGCTTTTCTTAAAGAAAGAGAGAGAGTATATTTTTTAATTGCTTAAAAATTCCTTAATCAAAACCCTTGTCTGAAAGTATCGTACTATCAGATTTATAAAGACAATTAATCTAATCAATTCATCTTTATTTTATTAAAAATAAAATTCAAATTCAAATTGATATGATATTTATATTTAATTATTTATTTAAATCATATTTAAAATGATTAATTAAATAACTAATTAAACAAATAATTTGAAATTCAAAATTCAAATCCCAAGGATGGGGAATCCCTGTGTGTGGCACCACACACTCACTATATAGTGAGTGTGTCGCCCACATCAATTAGGATTTCGCTAATTTTTCTCATTTGTTTGTTTAATCAACTTTTAAGACAATATATTTATCCTAATATAAATATCAGTTAATTTAAAATTAACTTTATCTTAAAATATTAGTTTTAAATTAAATAAATAAATATCATATTCTAAATATGATATTTATTATTCTCTCTCTATATATTAATCCAAACAAGATTAATATTAATATTAACCTATAGTTTTTTGTAATGACCCAACTACTTCTAGACTTTGGACCATTAAAACTACTATACATAGACACTACTCTTAAGAAAAACATACATACGAAACATTCATAACTCTATTAAACACTATAAAGTAAATGTTGAAATACATAAGTTTGGGGTATGGGATCCCATTATTTGAAAAATAAAACATAACTTTATCTTAATTAAAATTTCTTACAAAACCAAGTGCGGAAAATACATAGGAACATATTAAAAAGACTGAAAATAACGTCGCCCTCGAATCGTTCACGCAGTCCATCGAATCCATTATTCCTCAATACACAACCCCAAGCTGCCAAGAATTATTCCGCCGCCATAACTATTTTCCTGCATACATAAAAATAAAGGAATGAGCCTAATGCCCAGCAAGGAAAATCTACTAATAACATAAAACATACACATATACTATATCATAAACATATACTATAAACATATGTCATATACTACTACAATGGCCATTATACTACTTGGGGCTTGTTAGCTAAGCAAGTCATATGCCCATTAGATTTGTGGGGCTTGCTAGCCAAGCAAGTCATATGCCCATAAATTATTGGGGCTTGCTAGCTAGACAAGTCATATGCCAAGGTCTATAAACATGCTATACATAATGTAACATAAGATAACATAACATAAGATACCATAACATATCATATAAACATATAAGTTCTATCCTATTTTCCTTACAAAAACTGGGATATGAGAACAAGGACGATATTTGGAGCACGCCTAAAACCAACAATAAGAGAGTGAGTATTTCTAAAGAAAGGGATGATAAAGAAATGAACTAAATCACCAAGATGAAGCTTACCGAAAAGAAACCTTAAGTTCAAAGAACTTAGATACCTAACCAAGAATAGAAAATATTAAGTTAGAATTTGAGTAAAGAAAACTAAAAGAAACTAATGCAACAAACAGAAATGAACTAGGAATAGGAATACCTTTGAATGTATTAGAACCGAACTACACCTCGATATAGAAAAACACACTATTATCTTACTTTTCATGTGTTTATAAAGCTTAAAAATGATAAAGCTTATAACCCAACCAAAGTGATTATCACTCTATAGTAAACCTAGCAGCTTGAAGGCTCTGAACACAGCTTGAAGAATGAGAGAAATGGCTGGGTACTAGGTCCTATTTATAGAGTTCAAGGAGTGAAAAGATATTCTTTTATCTTGAATAAAAATAATGATTATTACTTGAAAAATATTTGAATATTCGTTCAGCATAGGCTTAAGACTCGGTCAAAACATTCAGAGACTTGTCAAGAGGTTAAGTTTTGAATTGAGCTCGGATTCAAAAACCTTTGAAAATATAACCCTAGAGCCGATATATCGCCCATTGTAGGTGATATTTCGCTTGGGCTTATATCTCGAGGCTCATCGATGCGTTTGTGCGAAGTTCACGTGTTTTTCGTATTCCCTGTGTGGCGATATATTGGCTCCTAGGCTGCGATATATCTCCATACTTGAATATTTTTGTAACGCCCTGGATAACCAAGACCGTTACACTATGTGTTTAAAATAGTGCAAGACTTGCTAATCAAGTCATTTTAACAAAGTGTGAATTCAATGTCGTCAACAGATTAGGAATAAAAGATTTTGGTCACAAACAGGCTATTTTCATTCAAAATGATAGTTTAATACATGGAAACTCAAAACAGGGTTTAGACGTCTTAGTTACAACAAATTCCAAGAGTTACAAATAATTCAAGCCACTCTAATGGCAAAATATACATTTTAGGTTTCCGTCCCTGTACAATTCCCCGACCGTGGCGGCCGAGCAGCTGACAATGTACACCTTGCCCCCAGAGCTCTCCAACTCATGGTTGATTCAACCTACCCTTGCCTCTACCTGCACCACATAGCACCCGTGAGCCGAGGCCCAGCAAGAAAGCATGATAACATAGCGAGATCAACATCATTTATCAAATATCCCACAATGCACAACCAGGAGTTCAGCATTTCATAACATTTATCCAATCAGTGATAACACACAACAGATTAATAGTTTGTCATCCAAACAACCAACAAATCATGTTCATAACACAATATTCACGATCATAATCAACAGTTTATCACATCCATCAAATGATATTCAGGGTCAGCGCCCTTAGTCGCACCCTCTGTTTAACACACTGTCTTCGGCTCTCTTGGGCCGCCCCCAGTGTAATACTCACTGACTCCGGCCAGCTTAACCGAGCTCAGTGATAAATAAGCTGCCTCAACTACCAGTGGCCGAGCCGCGCCCTGTGCGCAAATATTGATTCTGACACTCTTAGGCCGGTAATCGCATGTCCCATGGCATAATAATACCATCTCATGACATGATATACAAATGTAGGGAGCTCTTAGTCCCATCGTGTCCACATGGTTAATCACATTCACATAACAATGCATACAAACATAGGGAACACTTAGTCCCAACCTAACCACATAATCAGATGCAGCTTTCTTACCTTTCGATCCGCTAGCTTTGATCACTTGACTCCTTGAGCACGATCCCTCTCGAGCCCTAGCGCTCACCTAAACACAATCATAGGTCAAAGTCATCACCAAACCTCAAGTCCAAAACCTAGCCTCGGGACCAATCCCGAGCCCCCGGGAAGTTCTAGTTCCACCAAACAAGGTGGTGGAACCAAACCCCAAACCCTTGGTCAAAAACCCTTGCAAATAACCCTAAAATCCCTTTTTGAAAACAGGGCAGCGCTACAGCGCTCTTAGGAGGGCGCTACAAACATAAACAAAATCCCCTCAGCACACCTGGCCTAGCGCTACAGCGCCCAAAGGCTAGCGCTGTAGTGCTAGTCACAGACAGCCCAACTCCAAATTTCTCTTCCTACGATTTCCTCGAACCAAACCCAACCAAAACTTCTCCAAACCTTTGCCAACCTCAAAAGCAACCTTATAAACATACTCCACTCATCCCAAGCACCCCCAAAACTCAAAACCCAATCACATGCATCTCTAATCCCAAAATTCACCATAGCTGTCCCTAAGCTTAGAAACTCAGCAAAACCAGTCAAAACATCAGAGTTAGAGGCTTAGAATTCATACCTTTAATGGAGTTTCGATTTCAAGACAGCCTCTACACCTCCTTAGCTTGCTCTTCCTCACCCTTTGGCCTAAATTCCCTAAAGTTCCCATCAAACTCAGCTTATGCACCATAGTTCTAAACCAAAACCAGAAACTAAAGAAACTATAGAACCTTACCTCAAGTGTTAGGGTGTTCCTGCTAATAATGTGGTCACAGATCACACACATATATATATCCACATAATAATGTGGTCTCAACCTTATCTTACCAATATATACACAAGTACGCAATTACGCTCTCAATGAGCCAAATTACCAAAATACCCTCCCGACAGAGTATATAACCCCATGCATGCTTTTATCATCATATAATAATATGACCCACATAATCATGCATATAATCATATAATAGCACAATAAATCAATTATGGCCCTCCCGGCCTCCTAATCAAGGTCCTAAACCTTATTAGGAAATTTGGGTCGTTACAATTTTAAACACATAATTGCACATTATTAGCTTAATTTGAAATGATTAAACAGGTTTGACTGAGTAATACGAGATTCCAGTAGGTACTAGAAGGGTCTAGAGCTTCTAGAGACTTCTACTTTTGAATTATCTTCTTAAAAATGCTTAACTCCCCAAATAAACAAGGTTGTGACAAATGTCATGCTCTTAATGGTCTTGGAAGATTCTAGAGCTTTCTTGAACTTTCTTTCTATTTAAACTATAGTTAAATCCTTAAATAAACATGCACATGACAAGTGTCATGTTCTTATTAATCATATCTAAACCTTATAGTATAATAAATGACATCTTTATAATCCACTATATTAATCAAATCTTATGTTATAATTAATATTCTTAAACTATAGGTTAAACTTATAAAATCTATAAGTGTTGCTACGAGTGTTCAACTAAGTCCCGGCTTGAACCAAAATCCATAGTAATAAGCATACTACTACTACTACTGCTACTACTACCTAAGTAAAGTTCTGGGACTCTACATTTTTCAAAATAAAAACTATATAATTAAATAATTGATTAATTGTGAATTAATCAATTACCCATAACTATCTCATAATTATTTCTTTGCCCTAGAAAATTAATTCTTTTACAATTAAGTCCTTCTCCTTACAAATCTTAATTTTGACATCCTTACCCTTGACAGTGTAGGACATAGGTGATATGGGGACCATGGACCTATAATATGAAGCTCCAATAAATCAGATTATTAATTAAACTCTTTAATCTAAAAATCTTATTTATTAATTCCATGATTACTCCACTATAAATATGAAATTTCACTCTAGGTAGTTATAGAATTATATTTACAGATTTTTCTCTTGTAGTCCATTGATATAATCAATAAATGTAGTTCTGTCATCCATTTAATAGTTCGTTAATTAGAGCTGGTCAAAAATATCATTTTACCCTTCTAATTACCTCTTGATCCTTAAGTACCATTAATTAACTAGCGAATAATTAATCTATAATCAAATTATAGATTTGAGCTCATTAATTATTCAGTTCTAGAATTAACCCTTAAGGGAACCGATATTCGATCCATTAGGAAAGTATGGATTCCATTATTGTAATTCATGTTCCCAGCCATCCATGATATTGAATCTTCAAAACAAAAGTCATTAGCCACATTATACTAAGAGACCTTAACGAGTGAATCAAAAGATCCAATAAAAACAAACAAGGGTTAATGAATACTCAGGATTTATACTGATCTACAAATGATCATCTATTATGATAAGAATTAAATCTTTATGTCAAACGACAATTTTATAAAGATAATTAATTCTCATCAGTCCTGTCATACATAATTTCTATTATATACAACACATTTACTAAGATGTCTATCCATATCAGTAATTCGAATCTAGATCACTCGTATCTCGTATGCTTAGCAAACCATACTAGTAACCATTCGTTAAAGATTTCATACTTCAATATGTTACTGATTATTTTATTCATTATATATGATTTTAATTCTCTCGTACTAATACAAGATCATATTCTCATGAATTAAAAATGAATTTTCTTGATATTAACATATAATTAATTCAAACAATAATTATAACATTCAAATATAATAAAATTGTCCTTTTATTTTAATTCAATAAAATGTCTTTACATGATTTTATGACATTAATCCTAACACGGACTCAGTGACACAACCTCAGAGCTGTTTGGTCCGGAGTTAACGAAACAAGTCTGAAATCTTGCCTCCTTTATATATTTCGCGCCAGCTATACCCCGAGCTAGATAGCTGAGCTCGTGTTTTTGGGTACAACACTAGCAAATGGGCTACCTTAGAGCAACGCTCAAAACTTAACGCATTAAATTTGTACATTCAGACTCCTACTGTGTACGCCTCATGCAATGCTAAGTACGAATGGAAATAGGGCGGGTAATAGGCAGGGGTTGCTCCCCCCGCCCCCATCCCTGTTAACCATTTTAATCCCCAGCCCCGCATATTTCTTGTTGGGGCTGAGGCGGGTAATCCGCGCTGGTATCCATTTATTTAAAAATAAAATAAACAAAGATAGATTACTCCAAATTAATATATATTATACTATTTTAATCACTCAAAGTATTAATATATGTCCAAAATAAAATTAAAAATATTTAAAATGTTACTGTTATGCTACAAAATCACATAAAGAAACATGTAAAATAAATAAATAAATATTATACAATAAATAAAAAAATTAAACGCGGCCCGTTTGATCGGGGAATGCTTGTAGAAAAGGTATATTTTAATGTATATTTCGTTGAGTATTTTACAGCAAATAAATAGTGGTACAAGGAAGCTATTATGTACAAGTAGTTCCTAGAATCAAGGAGAATAAAATCAGAAAATTATGTACAAGATATCAATAGAATAATATCCCTAAGATAACGAAGGAAGTTGAGCTAAAGGAGGAAAGGATTGACTTGGAAGATGTCAATCCTTATCACGCCCCCTCAAAATGGGCGGCCAGGATGATTGACCAATTTTACTGACCAGAGTACTGTATTGCTGACGTGGAAGAGGCTTTGTTAGAGCATCGGCTAGCTGATCAGTTGTCGAGATGTAAGAAACTCGGAGTTCACCACTTTGAACATTTTCTCGGACAAAATGATAATCTAGGGCTAAGTGTTTCATGCGCGAGTGAAAAACGGGATTTGCACTGACATATGTTGCTCCTGCATTGTCATAGTAAATAACTGGAGTGAGCTTGACCTGCTGTTCTATTTCCTTGAATAGATTCCGAACCCAAAGAATTTCGGCAGTGGCATTTGCTACAGCTCGATATTCTGCTTCGGTAGAGGAGTGAGCCCTTGTGCGCTGTTTTCTTGATGTCCATGAGATGGCATTTTTACCCAGGTAGACAATGTAGGCTGTAGTGGAGATGTAGTCATCAGTATCACGAGCCCAATCTACATCTGAGTAAGCATGAAGGGTGAGAGGTGAGTCTTTATGAATGGTGAGGCCCATATGTAATGTGCCACATAGATAGCGAAGAAGACGGTGGAGGGCTTGCATGTGGCGGTCCGTTGGACGTTGCATGAACTGAGCTAGTTTGTTTACGGCATAAGCAACATCGGGACGAGTAAGGCATAGGTATTGAAGGCTACCAATGAGTTGGCGATATTCGGTTGGGTCATGTAATGGCTCGCCATGAAGAGTGAGGGGTGGATGAGTAACAATGGGTGTGGGGGCTGGGTTGGCTTCGGTCATGTTGGCTTTATTGAGGATTTCGCTAATGTAGCGTTTTTGGCTGAGGAAAAGGCCGTGGGGGTGAGGCATGACTTCGACACCCAAGAAGTAAGAAAGGGTGCCCAAGTCTTTGAGGGAGAAGCGGGAAGCGAGTGTGTTGATGAAAGATGCTAAGTGAGTGGTTGTGTTGCTAGTGACAATAATGTCATCGACATAGACTAGTAGGTAGATGGTGGTATCAAGATGGGAAAGAGTGAAGAGGGATGAGTCAGAAATTGTGTTTTTGAAGCCTAGTTGGAGTAAATATTGACGGAGCTCTTTGTACCAAGCACGAGGTGCTTGTTTTAGGCCATAAAGGGCTTTATTTAGTTTGCAAACATAGGTGGGGTGATGAGGATCACTGTAGCCTGGAGGTTGAATGGTGTAGACATCTTCAGTGAGTGTGCCTTGGAGAAAGGCGTTGTTGATGTCTAGTTGACGAAGAGGCCAGCCTTGACTGACGGCAAGAGAAAGAATGAGACGGACTGTGGCGGGTTTGACAACAGGACTGAATGTATCACTGTAATCAATACCGGGACGTTGATTGAAACCTTGTGCTACATATCGAGCCTTATATTGAACAATATTTCCATCTTTGTCCTTCTTGATTCTGAATATCCATTTGCAACCAACAACATTTTGTGAGTTATCGGGTGGAACAAGATTCCATGTACCATTTTTTAGTAGAGCTTGTATTTCGGCATCCATGGCTTTTCTCCAGATTGGGCTTTTTAGAGCTTGGGTTATATTTTTAGGAAGGTCAACTAGGGTCATTTCAGCATTGAGGTTGAGTTTGTGGATGGGTTTGCGGATGCCATGTTGGAGTCTAGTGGACATTGGGTGGGTGGGTTGAGTAAGTGGGTTAGCGGTTTGAGATGGAGTTGGGTGAGGCAAAGAGGAAGCTGAAGCGGGCTGGGGGTTTTGGTCATGGGCTGGAGTTGGCGTGCTTGTGGGAGAGATGAAGGAATTGTTGTGTTGGGTGGGAGTTTGTTGGGCCAAAGGGGAGGGGTGAGTTTCGGTCTAGACAGGAGAAGAGGGTGTTGGAGGATATGATGGGCCGTGATTATCACGGTGGGCATGGGAGTTGGGTGAGTTGGGACGGGGGTTGAGAGCGGTGAGGGAGAAAGGAGCCCACTCATCAATTGTCTAAGTCCATGCAGTAGTATGCATGTTGGGAGGAGGCATAGCCAAGGAAGATACAAGGATGGGATTTGAGCTCAAGTTTGTGTGAGTTGTACGATTTGAGCCAAGGATAGCAGAGGCTACCAAAGCTGCGAAGGGAATGATAGTTAGGTTGATGACCAAAGAGTTTGGAGTATGGAGATTCATTATTTAGAGTGGAGGTGGGTAGTCTGTTGATTAGATAAACAGCCGTGACACAAGCATTGGACCAATATGCAAGGGGCATGGAAGCATGAGAAAGAAGAGAGAGAGCCGTTTCGACTATGTGTCGGTGACGACGTTCGGAGTAGCCATTTAGTTCAGGGGTGTGTGGAGGAGTAGTAAGGTGAGTTATACCATCACTGGATAGGAGGGATTTTAAAGCAGTATATTCACCCCCATTGTCAGAATATAAGACTTTTAGAGGTAATTGAAAATATTTTTCAACGAGGGCTTTGTAGTGAAGGAAGATATTTTTAGTGTCCGATTTTTGTTTGAGGGTATAAATCCAAGTGTATTTTGTATAATGATCAACAAAGATAATGTAGTATTTGAAACCATCATGAGAGTGAATTGGGGATGTCCAAACACCAGTGTAGATGTATTCAAGAGGTGCATTTGAAACAATGGAAGAATTTTAAAAAGGAAGACGATGACTTTTATTGCAAGCACATGAATTACAATATAATGTAGAAATTCTAGGAATGCTAAGATTATATTTAGAAATAAGACGTCTAAACACATTTTGTGATGGATGTCCAAGACGGTGATGCCAATCAAGAGAGGAAGTTTTTATGCTTGCGTAGACTCGAGGAAGGGAAGGATAAACTTCATAAATGCCGGACCTAGTTTGCCCCTGGAATAGAGACGCTCCCGAGGTTTGATCCTTGACAAGAAAAAAATCAGATGAGAAGGATATTGAGATATTATTATGTATGCAAAGTTGAGAGAGAGAGATAATATTTTTGGAAATAGCAGGAACTACAAGAACATTTGTTAGAGTGAGAGAAGGAGTAATATGAGCAGTGCCTATGTGAGTGATTTTTAGACCCTTACCATCACCTACAATGAGTTCATCGGTACCATCATATGGTGCATGAAGAGAGAGGTTATCAAGGTCAGCTGTGACGTGGTGCGAGGCACCACTGTCAAGGATCCATGGGGCGGTGGAGGGTGAGGCGAGTGTGGAGGCATGGACTTGGGGTTTGGTGGATGGGCGAGAGTGATTGGACTGAGGTTGGTTGGCTGGAGGAACGGTATTCGGATACTTTTTGGTGAAGAGAGGGCAGTGGGCTAGGACATGGCCTTTCTCACGGCACCATTGGCATTTGCCAAGAAATGGGCGTGGCTGTCTTGGAGCATTGGTTGGGGTAGGCAAGAGGCTTGGTTGTTGTTGGCAAGGGTAATAAGGACGGTTTTGGTGGCTTTGTGGTCGAGTGGACACGGCAAAAGCCGAGGCAGGGAGAGGAGTAGTTTGTTGTAGTTGTTGGAGGATAAGTTCTTTATTGATGAGTTTTTCATGTAATTCCTCAAAAGAGATGGGAGTGTCACAAGCATTGACGGCTTCAATGACGGAGTCATAGGATGAATCAAGACCATTAAGAATTTTGTCAATGAGATCTTCTTGCTCAATGGTTTTGCCTAAGGAGGCTAGGTGATCGGCACATTCCTTGATGGCTTGCATGTAGGCGGCAATGGAGAGATTGCCTTTGGTGATTTTGTTGTACTTGTCTTTGATTTGTTTGATATGGCCACGGGAGGGTGAAGCATAAGTTTTGGCCAAGGTGTCCCAAAGTTGTTGGGATGTTTTGGTTTGAGAGACAAGAGGAACAATGTTTGGAGAGAGAGTGCCGACGAGAGCACCAAATAAAAGGCGATCTTGTCTAATCCAGAAGGTGTGATTGGGGTTGGTTTCTTGGTCACCATCATCGGTTGTGATGTGGGGGGGAGGACAAGGAAGGGTACCGTCAACATAGGAGAAGAGATCATGTCCAACAAGAATGACTTCTATTTGGAGTTTCCAAGATAGGTAGTTTGTGGCGGTTAGTTTAATTGCATTATGGATGTTGAGGGAGGTATATGGTTTGGTAGGGTCGGTGGTGTTGGGTATTTCAGAAGAAGGAGATTGGGTTGGGGAAGCCATGGAAGTGGGACAAGTTAAGGAGTATGGCGGTGGAAGTAGGATCGAAGGGTATCACTGATACCATGTAGAAAAGGTATATTTTAATGTATATTTCATTGAGTATTTTACAGCAAATAAATAGTGGTACAAGGAAGCTATTCTGTACAAGTAGTTCCTAGAATCAAGGAGAATAAAATTAGAAAATTATGTACAAGATATCAATAGAATAATATCTCTAAGATAACGAAGGAAGTTGAGCTAAAGCAGGAAAGGATTGACTTGGAAGATGTCAATCCTTATCAGTGCTATCCCGGTCTCTGCCTCATATAACATTTGGCATTAGAAAATGCCCCTGTCTCCGTACCGTTTCCCATTTTGGCGGAGAAACATCGCCCCATTAGGGGCGGATACCCGCAGGGTCCCGTCTCCATAGAGAAGATTTCCATCCCTAATGTTGAGGCCAATGGAGAACTCAAAATCCTAGGCCGCTACTTCAAACTTTAGGGCAATCCCAATCAAAAGACGACGTTGTTTTCGAACAATGAACAACGATAAATGAGCGACTACGCACACGAGCCAGATTCCGCGTGAAAAATTCTCTCATATTTAAGTAAGAAAGCATGGAGAGCTTGTTGTAATGAGGTAAAAGTAGAACATTGGGCCGTTGACCGATGTTTTCAAACTAAACAGACACGTGGCGGTTAACCATGGTAAATTAGTAATTTAACTTTTTCTCAGAAGATTTATATATCTATATAATTAAATCGCCCAATGAGTAGAGAAATAAAAACAAGTAGATCTTGTACACAATAGGAGAGAGAGAGAGAAAGAAATAAAAGAGCTTCTTTTGGAAGTTATCATGTATCAGATTGGTAAAGACCAAAAACAACCAAAAGCAGAGAGAAGGGTTGGTTTCTGGGTTTTTTTTTTCTTATCTTTTTTCTTTTTGGGTGGTCTCTGAGGATTTTCTAGGGTTGTGGTATAAATCTTCTCCATAATCTCATTACTTTGTCTGATTGCCTTATATTGCATTTGATCCCATGCTCTTCCACTGGATAAGTTGGATCCTGTCCTTTTGTCTTCTTTGGCAGTTTCAGGACCATCAAAACAAAAGACCTTTTGCTTTATCTTCTTCCAAAATATAAAAGCTTTATATGAATATGTAATATTTTTATATATGTATATATATATTCACATTAGAGGGGAAGAAAAGGATAAAGTGCGTAAAATTTAGCTAAATCCATCTTTTCTCTGATCTATCAAGTTTTTATTTTTTTTTTCCTTTCTTCAATTGTATATCTGGTTTTTTTTTTTTTGGATTCTGAGAGATGGGTACCGGGTGGAGAAAAGCTTTTTGCACTACTGTATCTCGAGACTCCGAATCCAGAGTCTCTGAAAAGCAACATCAGAGGAGTTCGAGTCCTAGCCGTAGCGCAAAAAATTGTACCAGGTTGAGTTTGTTCTCCAGTGGAAGCAATCCGTCCACGCCTCGTTTGCAATCCCAATCGCTCTCATCAACCCAAAGCTTACGTTGTCGAACAAATTCTGAAGCTTCTAATACTATTGTTAATGAAAGTCCCAGAGTACTCGAGTGCAGGACATCTGCAACAACACCCAAGACCTCCAAAAGCCCCAGAACCTTACTGGGATCTAACCCTACTTCTCCCCGATCTCCTCTGAAGTTATCATTCTTCAAAAATAGCTTCAAATTTAGGGTATGTTCGTGTTTACATATATACTCTGTTATAGTTCTAAGTGCAATGTTGTTTTAATTTTATCAACTATTCTGGTTTGTTATTTACAGAGTAGCTGTGGAATCTGTTTGAATAGCGTGAAAACTGGTCAAGGCACCGCCATTTACACGGCGGAGTGCGGACACGCTTTCCATTTTCCGTGCATAGCTGACCAGGTAAGAAATCATGGCAGTCTCGTTTGCCCGGTCTGCAACTGCGCCTGGAAAGACGTACCTCTCCTCGCCATTCACAAAAATATGAACTCTCAATCTCCCCAAGAAGACCCAAACGCCAATCCCAAAACCGAAGAGATAAAAAAAATGATCCAATCTTCGCCCCGAGCCACCTCCAAACTAAAACCCGAAACGGTGGTGCAACCACCCCATCAACAGCCAAGCGCGGTGTGGCTATCCGAGTCTGCAAGGTCCTACGATGACGATGAGCCTCTTCTCTCTCCTACTGCCGGTGCAAGGATAATTCCTATACCGGAAGCTGATGAGGATGTAAGGGAATGCGAAAATAACTACGTCGAAGACGTTGAAGAGTTTCAAGGATTCTTCGTCAATCCCAATCCTTCTTGTTCTACCAAATACACCGATGACTCTCAGAGTAATAATAATGGCAGAGATTCGAAGAACAATGTACAAGTGAGGCTCTTGCCTGAAGCTGCGGTGGTTTCGGTGGGAAGCAGCCACCAGACCTACGTGGTAGCACTGAGAGTTAAGGCTCCACCGGCGACGGCGACGCGTAGTGGTACGAAGGCGCCGCTTTTGGGCCGTGCGAACCGAGCGCCAGTCGACTTAGTGGCGGTCCTCGACGCGAGCGGGAGCATGACCGGAACAAAGTTGCAGATGCTGAAGCGTGCCATGAGATTAGTCATCTCTTCACTCGGCTCGGCTGACCGACTCTCTATCGTGGCTTTCTCGACTGTCTCAAAAAGATTACTGCCCTTGAGTAGGATGACGGCTCGGGGTCAGCTGGCGGCTCGGCGTATCGTTGACCGACTTGTTTGTGGTGAAGGCACTAGCGTCGGTGAAGCCCTAAGGAAGGCCACAAAGGTACTCGAAGACCGCCGGGAGCGAAACCCAGTCGCTAGCATCGTACTCCTATCAAACGGTGAGGAAGACGGTGGGGTCCACCAAAACTCGAAGAATCAACGACAACCATCCGGCCACATGTCTTCGACAAGGTTCGCCCACATTGAGATTCCCGTCCACGCGTTCGCATTCGGGAAGAACCGCGGCTACAACAACCACGAGCCGGCTGAGGACGCTTTCGCCAAATGCGTTGGGGGTTTACTCAGCGTGGTTATACAAGATCTCAGAATACAGCTTAGCATCCCTGCTTCGGCTCTTGCGGCAGCTGAAATCGCCGCCATCTATTCCTGTGGCGGAAGGCCAACGGTTTTTGGCTCGGGATCCGTGCGGCTCGGCGATTTGTACGCCGAAGAAGAGAAAGAACTGTTAGTTGAACTGAGGGTCCCAACTTCGGTGACGGCGGTAACGGTGCGGGTTGGGACCCACCACGTGATGTCCGTTAGGTGTCTATATAAAGACCCAGCGACTCAAGAGGTTGTATACGGCCGAGAGCAGGCGCTACTAGTTCCCTCACCTCTGCCCGTTCGATCCTCTGGGCCCAAGATCGAACGGCTTAGAAACATGTTCATCTCGACTCGCGCCATAGCCGAGTCAAAGAGATTGGTGGACCACGGTGACTTTACCAGCGCGCATCACCTGCTGGCTTCCGCTCGGGCGCTACTCTTGCAGTCCATCTTGGTATCAGCTGAGGACTACGTTCGCAGTTTGGAAGCCGAATTAGCTGAGCTTCATTGGAGGAGGCAGCACCAGCTTGAGATGGCTGCTGCTGGATCGACGGTCCAACGGAGGAGATGTAACGAGAAGGAGTTGGCGACAGTCGTTGATGAGAATGGGGACCCACTGACGCCAACTTCAGCTTGGAGAGCCGCTGAGAAGCTGGCTAAGGTGGCTCAGATGAAGAAGTCATTGAATAGAGTCAGTGACTTGCACGGCTTTGAAAATGCTAGATTTTAAATTTAATTGCTTTTTATTTAATTTTCCGATTTTTAGGTAATTAATAAAATGTTTATCATTTTCACATTTTTATGGAATTTCGAAGTCGAAAGAAAAGTTTATGCAACGAGTTACAGAAAAGGGAGAAACCGGTATGAAACGGGCGCGGATCCGGTTGGTACATAGGTTTCTTTGATGATGCTTTTATTATTATTATTATTATTATTATTATTAAATGATGCTTAATTAGTTTCACGAAATTCAGTATCTTTTAAAGAGATATAATTATAGGAAAGAAGAAAAAAGTGGCTTCTTCTTCCTTTTTATCTAAAAATTTGGCCAGTCTAGTTCGATGGGTCAAAAAGAACAATGATTGGAGTAATTTGGATTGGAAATGCTTTCCTTAGCTTTTGTTAGAACTTCAAATTTAGTTTTTGCCTTTTCAATTTAAAATGATTAGAGAAGCTGGGCTGCCCTCTAGGAAACATAATGATGCCCATTTAGGATTTCACTTCTCATTATCAATATTTATATTCATATATATATACCCACATAGCGTCTCAATTATATATCATTTAAATGCATTTTTTTTACTGCACAAAATAATATATAACAAAAAAACATAAATATATGTTTAGAAGTGATTTTCCTATTCATAAATACAGCAATAAAATCATTAAAATACATATGAGATGCATAGTAGAACAATGACTACACATTTTGGATTGCCTAATATTTTGTTCTTGTTGAATACTAGGTATCGCAAGGAATCTAAATCGTTTTGAAACAAGACTATAGTCTTCCAAGTCTTTCTCTAAAAAAACTAGTGTTTGTATGGGCAAGTCTCAACACATGAGAAGAGATTTCCTGGAAAGAAAACTAAGAGAGAATGGACGGGTAGGTATAGAGTATTAGTAGTGAATTTTTACCTTATCAAATTTAGTTTTTCTAATGCATTCTATAAAACTAATATATATATATATATATGTATATGCTATTAGCTAGGACATAAAATAGATTTCAGTTGCCCATTTTGTTTAATTATTTAAAAATTATAATTAATTAAATACTTGTCAAAATCAATCAATTATAATTTATTTAATTTATTTTATTAATATTAATACCAATTTATCAATATTAACAAAATTGTCCAAATTGACTATAATACTCTTTTTTCGAGATTTTGCAATAAAAACCTCAAAGTTTCTTCTATTTATTTTCTCATAAAATATCAATAAATAATTTAACATTATTTATTTTCATTGACCTAGTCAATGTGATATTTTTATAATTAATAATTAAATTAATTATTCAAGACTACTAGGTTTATTTTGATAAGAGATGACATGAGGACCATGAATCCATAAACTCAAGCTCCAATAGTTATCGTGAGTTTATTTATAACAAATAATCTCACTACCTTATTAATTTCTCGTGACTCCACTATAGACTCAGAATTGCACTTTTGAATTCATAAACGTTTTACACCATATAGAAAATATTTTATCCATTGTTATACTCATAACCATCATTCAATCATCTATAGATGATCTACTAATGAGATGGGTGCAAATTACCGTTTTACCTCTCATTGGTATTTTTTCCTTAACTCCCACTAAATTCCTTATAAATGATATTTCCGTAAATTTAATTAAAGTAATGAGTACTTTATCATTTAACACTTGAATGAAGTTATAAGGAAATCATCATTGTACTTCTTTAACAGAAGCTATAGATTACATATCAATGATAAACGCTCCCACTCAATTATGCTACCAAATCTCCAATATGTAAGTATGAGCTAGTCCGTAGGGTAAGCTGGTAATGAACAAATCAAAAGACTTGAATAATACAACTAGCAGAATATTAATCACTCAGAATTAAGATTGAATTGACCTATAGTCAACGTTGTGATATGATTAGATTAGATAATAACGATACTTACTTATCTTGTCAATAATCAATATCGGTCCAGTCCAATGTAACAAAATACTTCCAATCTTTTCTACTTGGTCAATACCCTGTAACGACCTGGATAACCAAGACTATTACTTTAACGACTCAAATTACCTAATAAGGCTTAGGACCTTGATTAGGGGGCCAGGATGACAAATTTTGGAATTGTGTGATTATATGATATTTATGTGTATCATTATGTGATTATGTGAGTTATATCATAATATGACTTGATATGCATGTTTAGGTGTATTAAATATGCATGTGGACCCAATTCTGTTTAATTGGTCCATTTTCATAATTTGGCCCGTTTTGGGTATATTTGACATATATGTGATATGTGTGTGGTACTTCATTATTATTTGGTTATGCATAGGTTACTCAGCACGAGACGATCCTAGGAGGCAAGCTAGTGGGAAAGTCACAATGGGATCCATACTTGACTCGGAGTGAGACAAGGGGTATTTAGTGTTAGGAGGGTGTCCTAAAAGCATGTAAAGACATTTGTTTTTTTAATGAATAAATAAATACAATAGTTTATTATTATTGTTAAATTATTGTTTGAATAATTTTGAAAATATTAGAAAAATTCTATATTCATTATTGAGGTTGTGATCTTGTATTAGTACGAGAGAATTAAGATCACATGAATGAATAAAAATAGTCAACAACAACAAATTAAAGTTATAGAATTCTTTAATTGGAGTTGTAAGTACGGTTTACTGAGTATCATAATGATACAAATAATCTAGATTCAGATTATTGATGTGGAAAGACATCTCGGTAAATGTGCTTTATATAATATGATTATATATGACATGGACCGATATGAATTAGAGTCTTTATCCAAAAACCATTTAACAATAAAGATTTGTAATTCATATCATAACTGATGATCATTTATAGATCAACCTAAATCCTGAGTGTTCATGAACTCCTGTTTATGTTTATTAAATCTTTTGATTCATTCGTTAAGGTCTCTTCAAAGAATGAGGCTAATGACTTTTGTTTTGGAGATTTAATATCATGGATGGCTGGAAACATGTATCAATAATACAGAATCTAATCTTTCCTAACAGATCGTATATTAGTTCCCTTAAGGGTTAATTCTGGAACTGAATGATTTTGAGCTCAAATCTATAATTAGATTATAGATTAATTATTTACTAGTGAATTAATGGTACTTAAGGAATAAAAAGTAAATTAGAAAGGTTAAATGGTAATTCTTCCATTCTAATTTATGAACTAATTAATTAGAGGGTTGAACTATTGTAAGATGGTTATATCAATGGACGACTTAAAAAAAAGATTTCTGTAAAAGTATATCTATAACATAAAGAGTGCAATTCTGAATTTATAGTGGAGTAATATCAGAATTAATAAATTAACTATTATAATTAAAGAGTTTAATTATTTAGTTTATTTATTGGAGCTTAATGTTATAGGTCCATGGTCCCCGAAATGGCTCAAACAATCACTGACAAAGGTAAATACAAAAATGGGCAAAAATGATTTATGTGATAAGTAAAATATTTTTCTATGTATCAAACATAATTATTGTATAATTATGTGTAATTAATTAATTATTTGATTTAACAAAAATATAATTAATTTTGAATTAATTTATTTTTGAGATTTTTGGTATTTAAATAATAATAAAAATTGGGAAAAATCACATGCCATCACAGACATGTGGTACACGTGTGGCACAGTGCACATTGCACAGGCACTGTGCTACACGCATAAGAGAGTTTACTCAGTCTCTTGATTCCACAATTTTAGTTATTTAAATATTAAATAAATAATGAGATATTTTAATATGATTAAAATATTATTATTCAAGCAAAAATCTGATAACTGATCAGTTATTTTGAATTTGTTTAAAATAACAAATATTTTAATATATTGGATATTATTAAATATTGGATATCAGTTTTTCACAGAACGTAACTTTTCAGGAATAGAAAAATATCTAAGAATCTCTCAGAGGAAGAGAATAGTGACAAAAACTAAAGTCATTGTTCTTCACAAAACCTAGGTCCAAACTTTATCAGATCTCATGTGTTGAGAACATCTGATAAATAGTTATTGCATATTATTTGTATAGCGAGCCCACACTCGTTCTTTGTGTGCCTGAGAACATTTTGGAAGATCTTGGTGTGAGATCTCGAGGATTTAGCCATACGAAAAGATAGCAGCAAGGAAGGACCTGAGGTAATTTTTCTGTTCATGTCCTTGATTCAAATATATATGCATGTGAAGAAGTAGATCTAGAAATCTTATGGGATTAATCTAAAAATTTTATTGTTGTTCCACTGCGTATAATCTCTGATTTGATCAATAGAAACCAACATTTAGCACATTGCCGGGATATTGGGTAATGGGAATAAATATTTGATGATAAATTGGGAGTTAGTGAGATCAGGGGGAAATTCTGGGAATTTTGACTATTTTACCCTAGGGGTGTTTTCGGGACCCCAAGCATTAGGATTTGCTTGAGATTACTTAAGCTCGAAGTAAACTGTCAGAACTATAAAAGAACGTTCAAAACGTTCTCTCTCCCTCCCGTTCCCTTTTCGACACCCGTCGCATTTTTGAAGAAAACTCAAGTTTTAGGACTCAGATTCAGGCAAGGATCGAGACATAGCGATTCTAGGGAGGATTAGAAGCTTATTAGCCGAAGGATTTAGTTGGGAAACAAATCAATCATAGGTAATCCAAGTTTTAAGTTCTATGATTTTAAGCTTTGATTGGATTTTATGTTTTGGTGAGTTTTAGATGATTTGAGACTTAGGTTTTAATGGTTTTGGATAATTGGGATGTTTGGGAACTTTGATTTTGGGATTTGGATATGTTTGGATAGGTTTTTGGAAAGTTTTTAAATGAAGAAAACGAGGAAAAATGGTTGGGTTGAGGTCGAGCCGTGGCGCTGTTCTTGGGCGCCGCGGCCCAGGCTTGACGAAGATGATGGAATTGGGTGATGGCTAAATAGGGCCACAGTGCAAGGTGGGTGCGCCCCGGCGTGTGGTGTAGGCAGAGAGGTGGTCTGGCTTTTGTCTGGAGGCGGGTCGCGGCTCAGGGTTGGGGGGCCGCGGCGCTTAAGGGCAGTTTTTCCCAGATTTAGTTTTAGCCGTGGGAACTTAATTCTAAGGGCCTGTGATCGATCCTACTACCTTGTAGAGTAGGATTCGATGTCCCGGATGCTAGGTTTGGGTTTGAAAGTATTTATTTACTCATTTTGATGGGGTTTTATATTATGGTTGTGACTAGGTTATCGATAAGGGCTTGGAAACAAGATCGTGCTCGTGGCTCGTTTATTGGTAACTTATGCTTGGACCAAAGGTAAGAAAACTGCACCCAGTATGTGATGCATGCGATACATAAGATACATTTGATTAGGGCATGGCATGAATGTTGAATATGAGATTGATCAGAGCTTGAGTCTCTGTAAATGTTCACGCTCATAATTATGCTAGCGAATGTTGAGTAAGCATGCTGAATGCCTTATATTTGGATATTTGACATATGATATATGCCTGGGTGCATTGTTTACTTGTGAGTGGTATTAACTTATTAGTAAAAAATGGCACAAGTCGTATGGAATTAACCTATGAGTCAAGAGTGGCATAAGCGTATTAAACGCAGAGCCGGAATGATTAGATCTATTCTACACAAGCATTAAATGCTTGACCGATCCCACGTTCGATGAAAACTAAAAGCGCTTGCCTAGTCTAAAGGCTACTTACTTAGAGCTAGGACCAAAAGGCTCAGGTGACTATAACGTAACATGGCTTAGGGTGCAGAGCCCAAGTGCGTGACTCATTTGTCACTTATCTGATTAGGGTGCAGAGCCCAAGTGCGTGACTCATTTTTATCACTTATCTGATTAGGGTGTAGAGCCCAAGTGTATGACTCATTAGTCACCTATTCAAAGATGGACACACTAGCCATCTATTCCCAGATTGACTTGATAGTCGTCTATATGGGGCCAGGGCCCATAATCATTTATTTGGACTTGCTTGCATGCATGTATAGGGCTATATTTCTAGGCATGCTTATTATGATTCAGTGACATATTATTACATGTTCATGAGCATATTGAGTTTTCTTACTGAGCTTCGGCTCACGGGTGCTATGTGGTGCAGGTAAAGGCAAAAGAAAGCTGGACCATCCTTGAGTTGGAGAGGTTAGGTGACGATGTGTACATATGCTGCTGCTCGACAACCACAGCTGAGGGTTTAAAGAGGAACTAGGGTTAAACCCTATTTTTCCGCTTAGGTTGGCTGGTTGTAAATCTTTTATTGTAATTAATCTTTAAAATATATTTTAGGATCCCAATGTATACAGTGAAACGTTGTATCTTTAACCCTAAACCGTTAATCACCTTTAGTTACACGATTATGGCCAAATGACTCGGTTATTGAGTTTAACACTGTTTGAAATGCACAACGTAACGGTCTTTGGGTAGTAGGGCATTAAAACTTGGTATCAGAGCGAGCCAAGGTTAAGGGTTCCTGTAGACAAGCTGGGCATGTACACTCGTCACTAAATACAAGCTTCACTCAGGGTATGGTAACTATTTATGTGGTTATGTGCTTAACTGCTTAAATAGAATGTAAATACCTTACTTGCATATTGTATTAAGGAGCATGAGATTCTGATAGAGCCTGACTCTTGATTATTTATATGATTATATGATTATCTGCTCAATGAATATATAAATGTGTTATTTGCATGCTGGAGTTGGAGGCATGGTATGTATGTTGGAAGAGCAGGGGCTATGAGTTGATGTATGAATGCTATGGGCATGTTTTTATCATTGCAGTGGTTGGTGAATGTAGTGTGGTATGATTGTTCTCGCGGGGAAGGCTTTTGAAATGCTCATCATGTTTAATGGATCAAGTTGTTGACTGCAGACTGATCAGCAGGTATGTATCCAAGGTAGATAATGAGACCTGGTGGTGGTTATACCGAGGCTGAGAATTATAGCCATGGTTTGAGTTCTTCACCTGCCTCTCAGAATTTCCAGCAGGTGTTTATAGATATGCAATTAAGAGTGTAGAGGCAAGAGGAAGATATTAGGTGTTTGAAACAACAGCAGAATCTGTCAGGGAACACATCTTCCTTTGCAATGCCAGGAGTTGCACCAGTATTGGCTCAGCCTATGGTTGAGAACAGGTGGGAATTTCTTTGTGGAAGATTCCAGGAGTATTACCCTCCAGGGATTGAATCCCAGAATAGGTCAGGGCATTAGAGTTGCCCCAGTGCATGAAATCTCTACCTACGCTCAGGTGGTAAGGAAGGCTCTTGTGGTTGAGAGCACAGGAAATGAGATTGAGAAGGAGAGTGTCTGAGAGCACGGAGCTCAGACAATGATATCTCCGTTTATTGGATCAGGCAAGAACAAGAATTGGAGACTTTACCCAAAATGTGCTCGGTGCAAGAGGCATCATCTGAAGAAATGCCGAGCAAAGGTATGTTTCTTATGTGGGATAGCTGGGCACCTCAAGAAGGATTGCCCAAGGCGAAGGAAGGATGAGCCAAAGAGGGTGGACAGCTCGACTCCAGCTCGAGTGTTCGCTCCGATGCAGTCAGAGTAAAAGACTGAGACTGAAGCTGGTTCCTCAGGGGTGGCAGGTCAGCTTTCTAGCTTTGATTTTTCTATTGCTCTGACTGGTTTTGCTGCCATGTTGTTCTTTGCTTGTTGCATCTAGAGAGGCATAGACTTGTTATGTAGATTGCATGGTTATGTTGTGGTGAGAATGTGATACTCTATTGGTAATTTGAAGAGATGAGTTAGATTATTGTAGAAAGGACTCATCAGTTGATTTGATAGGGATGGTTATGACTGACTTCGATATGATCTTGGATATGGTATGGTTAACCAAGTGTGGGTCAATGTTAGATTGTAATGAAATGATAGTAACTCTTGGGTTAGAGAGTGGGAAACCCTTGTGGTGGTTGAAACTATGCTGATAACATCTGTATTTAAAGCTAGAGATCTATTGCAGGAGGATGCATAGAACTCCTAGCTAGTGTGGTGGCTACCACTTAGGTTGTGCTAGTGATATCAGGACAGACTGGATTAATCTATGAGTTTCTGGATGGGTTTCTAGGGGATTTTTCAGGATTATCTTTAACCAAAGAGATAGAATGGTAATTGGATTGGTGCCAGGGACGGAACCAGGTCTAGGGCACTGTATTGAACAACTTTATTATAGCTGTAAGAACTAAATGCTCATTTATTGAGTAAGATGGTATTCTCCAAGGTGGATCTTTGATCTGATTAGTATCAGCTAAAGATCAAGGAGAAGAATATGTAGAAGACTGCTTTTATATCAGTTGAGGGAACTTGGAGTGCTGAGTTATGTTTGTGGATTTGATTAATGCCGAGTTATTTTGATGAATTAGATGAACATAATATTCAAGATTATCAGAATTAGATTTGTGATCGTCTTGATTGACAATATTATGATATACTCTTAGTCAGAGATTGACCAAGGCCAGGGAACCCCTCAGAGGTCACGAGTTTCCTTGGACGGGCAGGATATTACATGTGCTTTGTTGAAGAGTTCTGAGTCTTTTTACAGATCAAAACCAGTTTATAGATTGTGATGATGTCTCATTGACAAAAAAGGTGAGTGCTTAAGCAATATGTTAGTTGAAGGATAAGACCAGAACTACAGTAGAGTTACTGGTGGGCTAGTTGGCCAATATTGCACTTGAGCTTACTATTTCAGAAAGGATCAAAGGGAAAACAGTTAAGTGAACCCATGGATGGGAAGAATTGAGGGGAATGTCTTAGTTGGATTAGCTAAGGATTATGTAGTGTCAGGTATGGATTTATTGTGGTATAGGGATCAGACTTGGGATCCGATGGACACTGGAATTAAACGAGGGATTCTGGATGAATCTCATATTACCTCTTAGTCTCTTCATCCAGGCATCATGAAAGATGTATTAGGATCTAAAAGCTTTATAGTGGTGGCCTAGGATGGTGAGGGATGTAACAGAATACATGACAAAGTTCTTAACCTGTTAGCAGGTCAAAACAGAGTATCAGAAACCAGTAAGTCCATTACAGCCTTTGTGTTGTCCTTAGTGGAAGTAAGGAAACATCGCGATAGGTTTCGCGGCGGGGTTGCCTAGAATAGTGGGCCAACATGATCTGGTTCGGGTCATTATGGACTAGTATACAAAGTCAGCTCACTTCTATGGTAAGAACAAGTAATACAGCTGATCAGTATACATATCTCTATGTGAGAGAGGTAGTACGCTTTCATGGAATTTGAGGTCTATCTTATCAGATGATGACTCTATTATTACTTCCAAGTCTTGGGAAAGGTTACAGAAGGTGATGGGTACAGTTGGAGATTAGTACAATTTATTATCCTCAGATTGATGGTAAATCAAAAAGAGAGTTATCCAGTTATTGGAGAGGCACCTTATGAGATTTTGTATGGTAGGGAATGTATATCGCCCATTCATTGGAATGAGACGGGTGAGATGTTATATCTGTGTAACGCCCTACTGCCTTAGAGCCGTTACTAAGTGAATTTAAAATGTGCAATTAACTCGCTAATCGAGGTTTTAGGTTAAAAGTGTAGCTAATCCGTAATAAAAGTCATACAATTTGAAAATATCATCATTCATTAAAAATTATAAAGCGATATACATTCAGGATCCCAAAATACTGTTTAGAAATATTTACAACTCAAAAATATAATTAAAAGTCGAATAAACGACAGAATTAGAGTACAAACATCTCCCAAAAATACCCATGGTCGTGGCAGCCAGGCAGGCCAAACATGTACGCATCGCTTCACGCTCTCCGTACTCATGGTTGGTTGGCTTTCCCCTTGCCCTTACCTGCACCATAGAGCACTTGTGAGCCGAAGCCCAGTAAGAAAACTCCACACAAGCAAATAACATAAGCATGTCTATAATTCAACATATAGTAAAACCTCCATAAACATGCATATTATATATCCATATCATCACATATATCATGCATGCCACATAGTCACACATTTAAATCACATAATCAAATACATATCCAATTATGCCCTCCCGGCACACTAATCAAGGCTCTAATCCTATAAGAATTTTTGGGTCGGTATTACTCCACTAAAAATATGAGACTGGACTCTTGAGAATTAAAGATATATATTTATTGAGTACTTTATTGTAACCATAAAGTGTCCATTGATATAGTCATTACATACAAATTAATCTTCTATTGATGATTCATAATTAAATGGGAATAAAATTACTGTTTTACCCTTTTAATTATATTTTGATTCCTAATGTACCATTGACTTTACTAGTGAAGGTTAATTCATAATAATATAATGAATTTGACGTCAATATCCTTTTCCGTTCCAAAAGCCAACCCAATAGGGAACCATCTTTCAATATATAAGAATGTATAGATTCCATATCTGTTAAGCTATGTCCCCAGCTGTTGACGGTGAAATCTCGTCAACGAAATTGGATCAGAAAACTCAAAGGTAAGTCAGGTGATGTTTATATAATAACTTAGAATAAACTTTAAGGAAAAGTAAACCCAGATCAACAATGGAGCAAGCCTTTGTATATTTCTCAATAGCCTCTGCATACAATGAATTTTCCAACCCCTTTCCCAGTGGAAGTGGGATTACTTTTATAGTGGGCTCTAATGGCCCTTGATACATGGTGGTCCAGGGGACTAGATGGTACATGAGTACACTAGCAGGAGAGTGGTTTCCGGGGTAGTGGTGTTGGCTCCAGTACATGGTCAGAATCCGTGGGGATGTCTCCACTACTTACTAAGGACGAGTGTCAGAGGTTGTTTGGTGTGGACCGTAGCAAGTACTTCATTTGTACGGCCACTACTTGTCTGACAGGGGCTTAGCGACCGTACCCCTTCTGACTTGGTGCGAATCGCTATGAGGCACCTCCAATGTACCCTTATTGGTGTATTGGAGAGATCCATGATTTTACCTCTTGTTGGACTCCTAGGAAGATAAGTACCCCATTGGTGGCATCCATGTGTGAGTTGGTGGTCTAACTCCACAAGACCAATGCCCTGCGGTCCCCATGTGCGAGGGACTGCGAGACCATCAAGGCTAGGCGAGGCTGCCCTGCTACACGAGGCCCATGGTGTTGGACACCTCCTAGGCGCGAGGCTCCGTTGATGCGAGGCCCATGGCGCGGCATACCCACGACGCGCGAGGCGCCGTTGATGCGAGGCCCATGGTGCGGCATACCCACGACACACGAGGCGCCCCTCCTAGGCACGAGGCGCAGTTGATGCGAGGCCCATGGCGCGGCACACCCACGATAAGCGAGGCGTCCCTCCTAGGCGCGAGGCACTGTTGATGCGAGGCCCATGGCGTGACATACACACGACGCGCGAGGCGCCGTTGATGCGAGGCCCATGGTGCGGCACACCCACGACGCGCGAGGCGCCCCTCCTAGGCGCTAGGCGCCATTGATGCAAGGCCCATGGCGCGGCACACCCACAACGCGCGAGGCGTCCCTCCTAGGCGCGAGGGCCATGGTGCAGCACACCTACTAGGAGCGAGGCGAGGCATGGTGCTTTGGGGGCCGTGAGATGCAAGCCTGGGCGTGGCGTGGTGAGTTGCACCAACGGTCACAGATTCGCAAGGGCCTCGCGTGGGGCAAGACGGGCTATTTCGTGAAGGCCTCTTGTGAGGAATGGGTCTCATGTAATAAGATCCTTATCCTCAGATGCTGGTCTTCCTCACCGCAAGGGTCGCAACTCGCAGAAGACTTTATACATGTTGTCTTAACAAAGGCCTCCTTCTTGGGTTCCTTGCACCCTTAGCAATTTTTTTCGTGGTGGATTTTTGGTATCCACACCAGCCATATACATCATTGAGTCCTCAAAACAATAGTTCTTAGCCTGATCATTCTGACAAACCATAATGCATGAATCAAAGGATCAAATGACATATTTAGGAGTTGATAGTAACTTCAGGATTAAGATCAGTTTATATATGATCATCAGTTGATGTGTTTTATAATACCACGAAACAGTATTCAAACATGTATGATTAAATTACATCTGATCCAGTTCTACATATTCTCAGTATGCAAAGTACCTCTACTAAAGTGTCCTACTACACTAGTAACCCGGATCTAGGTCACATGTATTCATAATACTAGTGGACCGTACTAGCAGTAATTAATCTAAAGATTTCATAACTTTATTTTACTGCGAACTATTTAAGTCCATTATCTCAATCTCGATCCTCTCATACCAATGTGAGATTGAGACCACATAGATGAACTTGAGAATTTTTTGATATTTAATTAATATTATTTACAATAATATAGTACACAAGCTTCATATATAGAATAATTCAATTCATTAATTTATTTCATTATAACTATTGTCAACTACAATTGCTTTAAGAACACAATTCCCAACAATCTCCCACTTGCCCTAAAGCAAATGAGGCATTTCCCTTAACCCCATGCTTCTTACATGACCCTGAAAAGATTTAATAGATAAAGTCATTGTGAACAAATCTACAAGATTATCTTAAGAGGCAATCTTAAAGATAGTGATATTTCCTCTCGATGCGCTTTCCTCTCTTATGACTTCTAGGTTCCTTTTAATTAACTACTGCCCCACTGTTATCACAGTACAAAACAAGTGGCTGATCCATGCCTGGAACAACTTCCAAATCAATATAGAACTTCCTGAGCTACACAACCTCTTTAGCTGCTTCACAAGCTGCTATGTATTCAGCTTCCATGGTGGAGTCTGCAATACAGGATTGTTTAATACCTCTCCAAACTACATCACCTCCACCAAGTGTGAAAACTGATCCAAATGTCGACTTTCGACTATCTTTGTATGATTGAAAATCAGAATTAGTATATCCAGTGGGGTTTAGGTCTCCACCTGAATACACAAGCATGCAATCTCTAGTATGTCTGAGATACTTGAGAATATTCTTTACTGCTATCCAATGACTCAATCTAGGATTGGATTGATAACGGATGACTATCCCTACTGCCTAACAGATGTTAGGTATAGTGCATAACATTGCATACATTAGACTACCTACATCAGAGGCATAGGGATACTGTCTCATTTTCTCCTCTTCCTGAGGTGTTTGTGGACATTTTTCTTTAGACAATTTAACTCCTAGCTAGGTAGGCATAATGCCTTTCTTGGAGTTTTGCATGCCAAAGCGTTCTAGCACTTTATCAAAATAAGTTGCTTGAGACAGTGCCAAGACTTTATAATAAGCGTTCTAGGGATCATGGGTAGGTTTCCTATCACAAGGTCACCTACCTCAGGTATATCGACCATAACCTACAATTTATTGAATTGAGGTAAATAAAAGAAAGCAATGGAAACATATATGAAAAGATAGTACTTAGAGTGAGTGCTGGTCTATCTTTGTGAGATGTACATATGAGTTATCTACAGAACCAACTCAACTCGAGCTCTGATACAAACTATAACGTCCCGTAATTTCAAGACTCGATAATGGGGAAATATAAACGTTTTCATTTAACAAAATGTCTCAAAAACTCGTATAAAAAACTTTTTAAAAGTCGTATGGCCATACTTAACATTTAATACAAACATAATTTATAAAAAGTAAAGTGAGCCTAGTTTATGAAAATAACACGATATTCCCGAAAACAAAACGGCTTCCCAAAAGGTCGGTCCACATGTACATTCACAAGGTAGACTCTAGGGCTCAGTGCTCTGCCTTGCCCTTGTTCTTACCTACAACAGGAAACAACTAGGTAAGAGAAAACGCTTAGTAAGTTCAACTTTAAAACAAAAGCATGCAGAGAAGACATGTGGTCACCGACCAAGTTACTGTCCACAGATAACAATAGCTCACAAAAATTAGGGTTTTGGATCCATCCGAACCCTACGCAATCAATTTCAAGAACGCAAAAGCATCCTGGCAAACTTATGCTCATGCCTGATCACCAATGATAAAATATTTCATATAAACAGATAAATCCCTGGACTTAGAAAATCCAAGAGCAAGTAGATATAATGTATCACAACTATTATTCAAGACCAACACTTGGCAATTCCCAACAATTCGAGCGTATCATGCCCTCCAAAATAAATGCTAATCTGTAAGAGAGAAATGAGTCTCAACACTATGATATAGCCAATAAATATCCCCATCAAGGGTAACTATCGAGTTACCTAGGGCATCGCTACTTATCCAAGAGTAAATCCCTCATACGGGTAACTATCAAGTCACCTAGGGCATTGCTACTATTCAAGAGTGTAATCGAAGTTACACGGGTTTACAGAGTATTCTATGTTAATAAGTGGTGCTAGTGAGCAGTTGCCCCTAGGGTGTTCAGCCTCGCTCAAAATTGGCAACCCCTAGTATCTCTAGGCACTCTCACTGAATGGCCAATATTGACGGCTACTATCTGGGAATAGCTTATTAGAGCACTTGCTTGGGTTCTAACTGTTCACTGATTAAGTAAGCATGAGGGCCCCTAGTGTGACGCCCCACGTCACTATGGCTGCTTTCTGGAATGACGACTGGCCCGACAAACCAACATGAGTCTTTTCAACGTGCTTTGTCCTCACTCACATGCTTCCTAGGAAAACTTCCCAGGAGGTCACCCATCCCTAGATTACCCCAGGTCAAGCGCGCTTAACTTTGGAGTTCTCAAGTGATGGGCTACCGAAAAGAAGATGCATCTTGTTGATATAGGTAGTACCCATCAATCCATTTAAGCCATCTTCAACTGTGTAGTCCCATACCTACACAGTCTTAGAATCATCACACTTGACCTTCCCCAGGCGGTGTAGGATTGCACAACTTACCCGATCTTTCCCCTTACGGATCACGGGATTCTGACTGACACAATTAGTTGTAACGCCCTACTTCCTTAGAGCTGTTACTAAGTGAATTTAAAAACGTGCTTTCAGCTCGCTAATCGAGGGTTTTAAGTTAAACAATGTAATTAAGCCATAAACATAGGAAAAATGTAGAATTAACTCCATATCATTGAAGATTATAAAAGTTTGACACCTGGGATCCCAAAATACAGTTTAGAAATATTTACAACATAAAAACTGTACTAAGTCGGCTAAACGACAAAATCAAAGTTCATTTACAAGCATCTCCCAAAATCTTCTAGCTGTGGCAGCCAGGCTGGCCAAACATGTACACGCCACCTCACGCCTGCTGTACTCATGGTTGATTGATCTTCTCTTTACCCTTACCTGCACCACAGAGCATCTGTGAGCCGAAGCCCAACAAGAAACCCACAAACAGATAACATATGCAACACATATATCAAGCATATAAATAGGCCACCAATTGGCTAAACACATACGGCCTAGCCGTCCCAGGCGTTTACCAAGCTCTGGGTTCACGGACCCTGCTGTGAGGATATCCCAGGTATCCTTTTAGGGACTCGCTCTGGCAACTCGCACCCACGTGTTCAACGCTGCTCCCGGCCCCTTGCCGTTCTCGGCCTTGCTCTCAACGTGCCCAACGCCGTTCTCGGCCCTTCGCCGTTCTCGGTCTACACTGTTTCCAGATCTTGCCGTTCACTCACAGAATAACACACATAATATAGCAAGTACAGAATTCTAGCATAATTAGATAAAGGGCTACGCCCCGCAGTTTCAACATATTGGGCTCGGCCCTGCATATCAATTCCATTAAAACATATTGGGCTCAGCTCTGCATACAAGCTCTATGGGAACAACGGTTTTCTTACCTGAGTTCCGAGCTTTCTGAGCACCGATGCCCCGAGCACAATCCTTTAACGTGAGTCTCGCCGAAACCCTAGTCACAACACATTAACAATGTCCATCCATCAAATTCTAATCCAATAAATAACTTTGAGCCATAACCCTAACCTCCAGGACCTTGAATTCTATCGATCCGGGTGATAAAATCCATCCCGAGCCTTACCCCTTGAGTTCCCAAGCTTAAAATACCCTTAAAAACTCAAACTGGCACTAAGGGCCGCGACCCCACCCACAAGAGCCGCGACTAGCCTCGAAATAGAGGCTAGCACCACACTGACCCCCCACATGGGCCGCGGCGCATGCACCAAGTGTCGCGACGCGCATGAACCTCTCGGCCTCCCATGGCCGCGTGCGCACACGGGCTGCGGCGCACCCCTCCTAGGGCCGCGGCGCTCCCCATCGAACCCAGATTTTCACACCATTTTTCTAAACCTTTTCTTAAGCCAATTCATCCTAAAACTTGGCTAACATTCCTAGATAACCAGTACAGTTATTCCAGCTCAAAAACAACATCAAGACCCCATTAAAATATGCTCCAAAACTCAGCTAAAACACCCAAAGATAAATCAAGCTTAGCTAACATGCAATCCCCTATAACCAGCAGAAATTTAAGACTAAACCTTAGTAGTTAGAGCTTACCTTACAGAGCTTAGTCCCTGAGTTTAATCCTCAATCCCCAAGCTTCAATCTCCTATAATATCACAGCTGAACTCCCTTAGACCTTCAAGTTGATTCCCACAGTTTTCCTTGTGTTTATCTTAGAGAGTGAATGAGGAAGGAAGAGATAAAACTATCCTTAGCTGAAAGAAAAGAGAGTAAGTCAGTCTCCCTAGAGTTTCTAAGTATTTCCTCTTTTTTGTTTTATTTGACTTAAATCTAAAGGGTTACCTCATGGCTCGGGGTACCAAAACGTCCCCGAGGGAAAAATGGTAAATTTCCCAAGTATCCCCGCTTAGACATTCTATCCTCAAATATATCTCCAAATATTTATTTCCATGTCCCGATAACCCCATAACTCATCTAATACCCGGATTACCCCTTGACTCACCCTGAGTCTGAATCTCAACCCTGTTGTGACTTTTTGACTAATCGTTCACCAGGACTGTCTCGGTCCGTGCTGCACAGACATATCACATATATATAACATTTATCACATTTATACCCCTAATATCCAAATGGGGTCCACATGCATATTTAACTTAACTAAACATGCATCACAATCATATATACACATAAATCCACATATAAGCATATTAAACCACTTATTGCCCTCCAGGCACATTAATCAAGGCCCTAAGCCCGATTAGCAAATTCAGGTCGTTACACCTAGGTCCCATTCATTTTGGCAACCCTAGGTTTAAACCAGCAATCCTCACCTCTTGGCCACTTGTCGCGGTAATGAACCGAAAATAATAAAATCAACCAGTGTGACGGGGATCAGCCATCTAGAATATGACGGATATCTACCGGTCATATTTTTTGAATCAACACCCACTAGACTAACGTCTCTATGAAAACTTTCTATGACAGTGTATGTAACGCCCCAACTCCAGGGACCGTTACGGTGTGCCTTGTAAACAATGCTAAACTCACTAATCGAATTATTTGGCCAAAAACGTGTAGCTAAGTATGATTAGCGGTTTAGGGATTAAGCATTTTGGTTAAGATGTAACGTTTCACTAGAACGTTTAATATATACATTGGGATCCCGAAAATATAATTTCAGAGTCTATTACAGAAAATATGTACAACAGGCCGTTCTAAGCGGCAAAACAGGGTTTAACCCTAGTTCCACTTTAAACCTCGGCCGTGGCGGACGAGCAGCTGCATATGTACACATCATCACCTAAGCTCTCCAACACAAGGATGATTCAGCTTCCTCTTGCCTTTACCTGCACCACATAGCACCTGTGAGCCGAAACCCAGCAAGAAAACACCATATAACATGATATAATATCAACAAATAACATGACGTAATATCATCAGATAGCATGATGTAATATCATCAGGTAACATGATATAATATCAACAGGTAGCTCAATTGATAGATGGTTCCTTCATAAGCTTGATCAGGAGGGGTGCATGGTGATAGTCACCAACATAACCATCCTCCCGACTCTAGAGTCGTAACTAAGGACAGCGTCCTCCAGCCATGTGACAAGCAGTCACCGGGGTCATATACCTTGGCTGAAATCATCTGGTCTTAGACCAGGTAAGCGCTTATAGTTCTCATTGACCTTCCGGTCGGTCCAGCACTGATACCCTATATGGGTCATCCAATGCCAACCTCGATTAGATCTAATCTCCATTTGGCCCGGCGTTCGCAACGCACTGCCACTTCTGACTCTTGGGTCGGTGAAACTCAACCAGTGCTCAGCGCGTTGTGAACTTGACTAATAAGTCACAGCTTCATAGACGGATCTGACACCATTGCCGATTCTGACTAATAAGTCAGCGCCATACACAGGTAAGCCATGCCACCAAACATATATCACATGTCCAATATCCATAAACAAAGCATTCAGCACGCTTACTTAACAGGTACCAGTACAATTAGGATCATGCATAAACACAGAGGCTCAAGCTCTGAGCGATATCCTACTCAGTATACAAAGCATGTCCTAATCACATGTTTCTCGTGCATCACATACATCATACTCAACAATCCAACATGCATCAATAATAGCCATGCATGTCACGTTCAATAGTCAACCAACATGCATCAAGAACAGCCATGCATGTCACGTCCAATAATCAACCAACATGCATCAAGAATAACCATGCATGTCACATATACATAGGGTGCAGTTTTCTTACCTCCGGTTCGAGTGAGAGTTAGAGCAAGAGCGGCCCCTGAGAACGATCGATCCTTAATCCTTTAACGGTCACCTAGTCATAACCAAAACAATCTCCAATTAATGAAAAGTACCAAAGATAGGGTCTTAACCTAAACCCCACTCTCGGGACCTCGAAACATGCCCACATAGTGAGTAGATTCGATCCCGGGCCTTAAGGATTGAAACCCCAAGCCAAAAGCCCTTAAAAACACCCAAAATAGGGTTCTGAAGGAATAGGGTAGCGCTACAGCGCTGCCCTTCTAGCGCCCCAACGCTCAAGACAGAACCATAAACCGCCCAACCTCCCTGCAGGTAGCACTGTAGCACCCTACACTGGGCGCTGTAGCGCTACCTTCAGCCAGCCAATTCCCAGAATTTCCTTCCTTCGATTCTACCATTTCTAACCCAATCCAAAAGCTTCCAAGCATCAAATTAACTCCCAAATGAACCCAAATACCACCTCCACATGTCCTAGGGACCACAACCCCAAGAACCCTAGCCAAAACTCCAACCAATTCCCAAGTTTCCAACCCAAAAACCAGCTAAAACCTAACTTAGAAAACAGAGCAAAAGCAAGAGTTCTAGTGGCTAGAAACTCACCTCAATTTCAGCAACACACCCTCTTCAATGGTGGAGCATAACTCTAGCTTGGCTAAGCTTGGTTCCTTGGCTTGATTCCTCAAACTGAGCTCGAAAATCCAAGAGAAAAGAGGAAGAAAATCTATCGGGAGAGAAGGAGGAGAGACTCTGTTTTTTGTTACTCTTCTACAGCCTTAATGGCTAATATATATCCTTTGAGGGGAAAGGACCTAAATACCCTTAGGTCTAAAATAAAACCTTAACAGCCACCAAGGGCAAAACCGTCCTTTCGCACCTATTTCATTAATCACAATTACCACCCTCCAATTCCTGCTATTCTCAATATCCTCAAACACCAATAATCCATATCCCATTACCCTTTAATTCCCGGTAATGCTCTAATCATTAAATTCACCCCGAGACTCACCCCGAGCCCCGGACTTAAACCCGTTATGACTAGACCGAACACTTGCATTCCATGATCATCTCATGCCGACTAGCTCGAACCAATCCACCTTATAATGTGGCTATATTAATTAATCACAAACATGCACCCAAAATACACAATTACGCCCACAGCGGTCAAATTACTAAAATACCCTCATAATTATAAATACTCCCATATGCATGCATTTACCATCATATAATAATATAATTCACAAAAACATGCATATGATCATTAAATAGCATCATAATTCAATTATGGCCCTCCCGGCCTCCTAATCAAGGTTCTAAACCTTATTAGGAAATTTGGGGCATTACAGTGTATATATGTGCATGTGTCCCTATACTAACATACAATACAATAGTCATTTCATGTTGTAGCCACACAATAGAAGTTGACTTACTTGGAGTCCTTTGCTCTCAGCAAGATTTCACCCTCCATTGTATAGTCTAGTTATGCTTAGCCAATACTGTAATTATCCATACAATATACTCGGATTAATTATGGCACTTCATAATTCATTATTATTATTTTGGGCAGTTAGGTCATTTTAAAAATCGCTTGTAAGGATTAAAGATCCTTATTTGGTTTTAAACCCATTCAAGAAATTCATACTAAAAAATTTGAGACTAAACCCTAAGTCTCGGGGAGACCTATCCTATGGTCTCGATACTTAGGCTCGAGTATCGGAATAGTATTTTCCTACAATCCACTAAAAATCTTATTCTTTAAAAGTTCCACTATTAACCCATATTTTCAACAGGCGGTTAAATATAAAAAATATTTTAGCCAGTATTATATCCAAAAAATCCTAATTAAATTCCTTAATTATTTTTCAAGAAAATAATCTCTTGATTTAGGGATCATGTGAAGCAAAGCTGGCTATTGTTGATGAAGAGCCATCGGCTGAGATGGAGGAGATTTTCAAAGATACTTTAGTCAATTTCTCTGAGATTGGAGGGTCGATATCTGGGGATTTGAGTGCGGGCAAGGATGGGGTGAAAGATACTGGTCTGAAATGGAGTGATCAAGAAGAGAATGGCAGTGATTTTCAAAATCGGGCAAAAGATAAGTGGTCTAATTTTCAGGCAATGTTACTGAACCAAGGAGGAGCACGACTTCAGTTTGAAGAACCATTAATTAGAGATGACCAAAGGATTGCTCAGATGGATGTGGAGGAAATTGAGTTGAGGCGTCTTTCTGGAATTCAGTTGTGGTATGTATGGTTCTAGGTGCCAATCCCCCATTTGCAGTGTTTGAGGGCTACATTAAGAGAATGTGGGGTAAGCTTGGTATTGCGAGGATTGCAAGATTAAATGCGGGGTATACACTTGTTAAATTCAGAGATGAAGTTACCAGAGATTTGGTGCTAGAAGCTGGTGTTATTCATTTTGATAGGAAGCCAGTCATTGTGCGACCGTGGACCACTGACTTAGCTAATATGAGGTTAGTAAAATCTGTTCCTGTTTGGGTGAGATTATGTAACGACCCAAATTTGCTAATAAGGCTTAAGGGCCTTGATTAGTGTGCCTGGAGGGCATAATGGGAAGTATGTGTGAATTTAATGATTAAGATGTAATTATGATTTAAAGCATGTTATATGACTATTTGAGTATTTGAGATGCGTGACTATGTGTATTATGTTATGTGATAATTTTAGCCCGTTGAGGGCATAAACGTGATAATTATGTTATGTGATTTGTACCACGTGGGTGTGGTGATGTCGATGTGATGCACGTGCCGAGACGGTCCTAGAGAGCAAGATAACTCAAAAGTCACAACGAGATTTTATACCCGGCTCGGGAGGAGTCTAGGGGTATTTTGGGGATTTTGTAATTTAGTTCTTGTGAGATAATGGTAACTGGTAATTTGGTAACCTGTGTAACTATTAGTAACCATAGAGAGTAACAGGTTTAGATGGAGAAATGGTAGAATTGTAAGGAAGTAGGAATGACAAAAAGGGCCTTGAGGTTTAGTTGGAATGGGAAATAGATGGAAGGGTAAAATGGTCATTAGGCAAGGATTTGGATTACATCAGCTGAAGGAGAAGGGAATACGTATTACACTTGGTTATAGTTTGGTTTATGCTGAATTTGGAAGAAAGAGCTAGAAAGAAAGGGGAAATGAAGAAGGGGTTGAACTTGTGACCTAGGAGGAGATTCAAAGGAGTTTGAGGCAACCAAAACCAGATTTAAGCTAGGATTGCTCAAAGGTAAGAATTGTACTCTGTTTAAAGTTGAATTTAAGTCTGAATTTTCAGAGATTGATTGGGAAAACTTAAAGGGAATATGGCTGGTTTTACTTGGAAATTCAATTAGGATAATCAAGAGGAAAGAGGTTGGGAGCTGGAATTGGGAGGAGTTCAAGCTGAGTTTGATTGAGGTAAGAATCTTTAGCATGTTTAATTTTCGTAATTGGTGTGGTTTAAGACTTTTGAAGCATGATTTATAGTTTTGGAAGCCATGGTTAAAGTTTTAGGAATTTGAAACTCAAGATAGGATCTTGGGGTGTGCTTGTGTGATTGGGGTTGTTTATGACGTTTATGGGTTGTTAGAGGGTTCATTTGGGGTTCTGAATTGATTTTTGGGCTTAGGTATTTGTTTGGAATGGTTTAGGCTCGAGAAAAACGCAAGGAAAAACCCAGGTTTCTGGGCTCGCAAAGTTGCGCTGCGGCGCGAGGCTGTTCCTGGGCAGAGCAAGCTCTCTGACTTGCTGGGCGCTGCGGCCCTATAGGGTAGCGCTGCGGCGCTAGGCCAATTTCAGAACATGGGATTTTGCAATTTTGAGCCTTTGCTCCGGGGGTTTGGGGGATGTCTTCGGTGCATTGTTTTAGGGATTTGGGGGTTCCGAGAGTGTGGGATTGGTTCCGGGAAGTAGTTTTGGATTGGTTAGTGATAAAGGATGTTTCATTTGTGTTGTGACTAGGCCTTTGGTGAGGCTCGGGATAGAGGACCGTGCTCGCGGCTTTGGGGCATCGGAAGCTCAGGATACATGTAAGAAAGCTGCACCTGATTATGTGGCTAGGTTGGGACTAAGTGTTCCCTATGTTTATATGCATTGTTATGTGAATGTGATTAACCATGTGGACACGATGGGACTAAGAGCTCCCTACATTTGTATATCATGTCATGAGATGGTATTATTATGCCATGGGACATGCGATAACCGGCCTAAGAGTGTCGGAATCAATATTTGCGCACAGGGCGCGGCTCAGCCACTGGTAGCTGAGGCAGCTTATTTATCACTGAGCTCGGTTAAGCTGGCCGGAGTTAGTGAGTATTACACTAGGGGCGGCCCAAGAGAGCCGAAGACAGTGTATTAAATAGAGGGTACGACTAAGGGCGCTGACCCTGAGTATCATTTGATGATGTGATAAACTGTTGATTGTGAGCGTGAATATTGTGTTGTGAACGTGATTTGTTGGCTGTTTGGATGACAAACTGTTATTCTTTTGTGAGTTAATACTGATTGGATAAATGTTAAGAAATGTTGAATTCCTGGTTGAGCATTGTGAAATATTTGATAAGTGTTGTTGATCTTGCTATGTTATCATGCTTTCTTGCTGGGCCTCGGCTCACGGGTGCTACGTGGTGCAGGTAAAGGCAAGGGTAGGCTGAATCAACCATGAGTTGGAGAGCTCCGGGGGCGAGGTGTACATTGTCAGCTGCTCGGCCGCCACGGTCGAGAAATTGTACAGGGACGGAAACCTAAAATGTATATTTTTCCATTAGAGTGGGTTGAAGTATTTGTAACTCTTGGAATTTGTTGTAACTAAGACGTCTAAATCCTGTTTTGAGTTTCCATGTATTAAACCGTCATTTTTAATGAAAATAGCCTGTTTGTGACCAAAATATTTTATTCCTACTCTGATGATGGTATAGAGTTCACACTTTGTCTAAATGACTTGATTAGCAAGTCTTGCACTATTTTAAACACACAGTGTAATGGTCTTGGTTAACCAGGGCATTACAGATTACCTGGTTTAGGGCTACAATACTGGGGTACTAAATGTTTGAGTGCATTGGTGAGTATTATTGGGAAACCAGTACTTGTAGATAAGGTAACAAAAGATCGATCCATGATGCAATTTGCTAGGGTGTTAGTGGAGATTGAAATATCAGATGAGATTCCTAAGTCTATTCAATTTTTGAATGAAAGAGGTCAATTAATGGAACAATTTGTGGAATTTGAATGGCTGCCAACACAGTGTAAGCATTGCAGAGTTTATGGTCATACTGAGGCTTTGTATAATAGGAAAAAAGGTGAGGTTTGGAGACCAAAAGAAAGGAAATCTGAAGGAGAAAATAAGGACAATTCTTCTGAGCTGACTAATGTATCAATTACTACAGGGTTAGCGGCTGAGGCAATATCCAAGAACAAACATAAAGAGGTTACTAAGGAGAGTACTGATGTTCCTTTGAAAACAGATTCTTCTGATGCAGATATTGGTCAAGTGTCCAAAAAATTTCAGGTAAATGGGGGCAAGGAGAAATGTGACATTAATGAAGCTCAAGAGGTGGATTGGATCACTCCTAAAAAACTGGGTGGGGTGAAGCACTCAGCTACTAATGCTCTGAATAAGCTGAGGAACACATTTAGTGTTTTGCAAGATAAGGGAATGGAGGTTGCAAAATTGGCTTTCATTACAGAAAAGAAGTTAAATGGGGGAGTTCAACATTCTTAGCTGGAATGTTCGAGGCTTAAATAAGAGGGAAAAATAGAGATCCCTTAGTGCTTTCTGTAGGCTAAATAAAATTAGTATAGGTGCTTTTCTTGAGACCAAGTTACGTGGTAATAAACTGGAGGAGATGATGATTAGACAATTTGATGGCTGGAGCTTTTATAAAGGGACTGCTAATGAGGGTAGAATATTGATGGTTTGGCAGTGTAGTGTTTTGTCAGTGGAAGTCTTACAAGACAGTGACCAATATATACATGCTTATGTTAAAGAGTTATGTTTGAGTAGGGTTCTATGTGACATTTGTGTATGGCAGAAACATGATTCAGTAGAGGATTCAGTTATGGTAGGACTTATCTTGTCTGACCTTTCCAGTTACACCATGGCTAGTGGCAGGAGACTTTAATTCAATGTTTGAGTTTGATGATAGGCTAGGAGGTTGTACTGTTTCTGCAGCAGAAATGGCATATGCTCAAAGGTGGAAATCTATGAGATTGGTAGATGAGCTTCGGTATATTGGTTCTCATTACACTTGGACCAATAACCAAGCTGATGTGGCTCGGATTTTCTCTAAATTGGACTGTATTTTTAAAAATGAAGCGTGGATGGATCTATTTCCTGATTCGATAGCTTTGATAAAATGGGATATAATATCTTATCACTATTTTTGTATTGTTAAGGCTATGTCAGTTGTGAACTCTAGTTTTAAACCTTTCCGGTTCTTCAATATGTGGACAGAGCATGAAGGATTCAAAGATGCAGTTATGCAAAGCGGGAACAAGTCTATATCTCCTCATGGTTTAGAAGGAATCATGAGGAAGTTGAGGAGACTAACACATGTCCTTCGACAATTTAATAAACGGGAGATTGGTGATGTTGAGCACAAGTTTCAGATTTCCAAAGAGGCTTACAATAATGCTCAATACCAGCTTCAGCAGGACCCTCATTCAGCTGAGTTTCAAACTGAGGAATAGAATTCTTTTGAAAACTTAGTGCAGCAAACCAGATACTATGATAGTTAGCTTAGGCAGAGGAGCAAAGTCAACTGGCTTAGTTTTGGAGATGATAATACAACCTATTTTAATGCTTGTTTGAAGCAGAGGAAGGAGTCAAATTGAATAACTTCATTTGTTAATGATGTTCGACAGATTAATGAGAAGTTTGAGGATGTAGTGGCTCACTTCTTAAGTCATTTTCGGAGTATCATGGGTAGTCAAAGTAAGGCTTCATGTCCTATTCAAAAGGAGTGTTTTATTCATGGAAGCATCTTATCCTTAGATCAACACCTGGAATTAACAAAGCCTTTCACCAAAAAGGATGTTAAAAATGCTATGTTCAGTATTAGTGCAATTAAGAGCCCGGGTCTAGATGGATATGGTTCGGGTTTTTTCAAAGTAATGTGGGAAGAGATAGGAGATGACATTTCAGATGCTATTTTGGGTTTCTTTCATCAGGGATCGCTGCCTAATGCCCTCAATAATGTAACTCTTTCATTGATACCAAAGGTTGAGAATCCTACTAAGGCATTGGATTATAGGCCCATAGCTTGTTGTAATACATTGTCTAAATGTATTTCAAAAATGCTATGTGGTAGATTGAATATGATCCTTCCTTTGTTAATCAACCAAAATCAAGGAGCTTTTGTTAGAGATAGACTGTTGGCTCATAATATCCTTATTTTTCAAGATATTATTAAAGGCTACAAGAGGAAACATATCTCCCCTAGATGTGTGATGAAAGTTGATCTAAGCAAGGCTTATGATACAATCGATTGGCAATTTTTGGAGGATATTCTTTCAGCCTTCTGTTTCCCGGGTCAGTTTATTAGATGGGTTATGGTTTGTTTAAAGGACTCATCTTACTCAATACTGATGAATGGTAGAGTCCAAGGTAATTTTCTTGGGAGGAAGGGTCTTAGACAAGGGGACCCGATTTCTCCTTTGCTTTTTTTTTCTTTATGGTTATGGAGTATTTTACTAGGCTTCTCATTCAAGCTACTTAGAATAAGGATTTCAGATATCACCCTAGTTGTAAGAAACTGAAGTTGGTGAGCCTTTGTTTTGCTGATGATTTGGTGCTGTTTTGTAAGGGAGCTGATGCATCTGTTCAGATTATTCAAGACTATTTCAAGTCTTTTAGTCTTGCTTCTGGTTTAACAGCCAATCTAGATAAATCTCGGGTTTATTTTGGGGGTATGGCAGAGAAAGAGACAAAGAATATTCTGGAGAGACTTCACTTTACTGAAGGTGATTTCCCTTTAAAATATCTTGGAATTCCTCTTAGACCTACGAAGTAGAAAGTAGGGGACTGTGCTGCAATAATAAAAAAGATCCACATGAAGCTTCATCATTGGTCTATTCGGCATTTGTCCTTTGCTGGGAGACCTCAGCTTATCCACTCTGTTTTATTGGGGATTAGATCATTTTGGATGAGTATTTTCCTTCTCCCAAAGAGTGTTATTAATGAGATTGATCAGCTTTGTAGAAGATTTCTGTGGGGGACTAGCAACAGTAATGAACACAGGAGTAAAATTCATCTCACGGCTTGGGAACAGGTTTGCCTTCCTAAAAGCTTGGGTGGTATTGGGTTTAAGGAAGGGTCCAAATGGAATAAGGTGCTATTAGCTAAGTTCCTTTGGGCTATTTCCTCTAAACAAGATATCATTTGGGTGAAATGGATAGATGCCATTTATCTTAAAGGGCAAAGTTTCTAGGATTACAAAATTCATAATGATGTGAGCTGGTACTGGCGTAAGTTGTTTAATGTAAAATCTGTTATCACTGCAGAGGTGCTGGAAAAGGCAGTTAAGAACAACAAAGTTAATGTTAGCAATCTTTATGTTTAGCTGCTTAACAAGGAAAGGGTCCTATTTGCTCATGTGGTTTGGTGCAATCTGACTTTGCCCAAGCATAGATTTATCCTTTGGCAAGCTACTTTGGGTCACTTACTGACCAGAGATAACCTGGTGCAGTGCCATATGCAGTTGAATTCTGTTATGTGACCGACTTGTGATATGCAGTAGGAAATCCATGACCATCTGTTTTTTCAGTGCCAGTTTTCTCAGCTGGTGAGAATTCGAATTGAAGAATGGCTGGGGAATGCAATCTGGCCAGTTCAGTTTAAAGATTGGTCTGCTTGGATGATGGGGAAGCCTAAGGGTCTGAAGCAAAAGCTGGCAGCAGCTGCTTTAGCTGCGTCAGTCTATCTGATTTGGTGGAATAGGAACAATTGTCTGTTTAATTTCTGTTCTATGACTGTGGATAGAGTTGTTTATTTTTTAAAAGTTTTCTTGAAAGCTAGAGTTGCTAATCTGTCTAGGACTAAGTTGGAGAGCAAAGATTTAGCTTTCCTTGAGAACTTCAGTCTCATGTAATTCCTCTGTTAGAGGGGGCTCTTTTTGAGATGGTTTTGTATTTGGCTTGTGGTTCAATATATTCTTTGGTTCATAAAAAAAAAAAAATCTCTTAATTTTCCTTTTATTTTTCTTAAGATTTTAATCTCTTAAAACCTGTTGTACCCTAATTTTAGTCCGAGTTCATTCACTCTGCTCGGGTACAGGTGGGAAATAAATATACGGAGAAATAACCAAGGGAACGATATCTGCTGTATGCACGTAGACAACTCCAGTTTCATGTGGACACGTGTGGTATTAGGCATCTTGGGTTTAATTCTAGCTACAGACACGGGGGGTGTGAAGCACGAGCTCATAATATTCTAATGACATTCGAAGTACAAGCTTGGAGGTGATATTCAGCTCGTGGTAATTCAAATATATTGCACATCCATGGATCCCCAGACACTCGGGTCCTCTTATACGTTTATTTATGACCAGGCTGTCATATTTAATGTCCCAGATATTAGGAGAACATTAATTGTATGATCAAATCATATCCCATTATAAATGGATATATATATGTATTAAATGTAATAAATATGTATATGCGTGATTGACTCAAGCGATTACCCAAACTTGTCTATGGAATTCCTTTATAAATACTGGGAATGTAGGACAAGGAAGGGGACCGTGATTCTTTAATACTGAAACTCTGCCAAAATAGAGAGAAAGACATCAATAATATAGACTCGTGGACCAGGTGGATTTTAACCACTGAACCACGTAAAAGATTTATGTTCTTGTGAATTCATTTCATTTTTCTTTACAGTTTATTACTAAGCACTAATCTACCTTTTTATTTATCAATACACTTTTGGCGAAAAAACGCGTTAACAGTTTGGTGCTTTCATTAAGAGGGAAATTAGTGCTTCATCAAAATCCTAATCGAATTTCATCATGGTTCTCACTCGCTCAATGCATGAAAATTAAATAGAACAACCTGGTGGGCAGGAGGCCCATCATACCACTGTTCTGCACAAGCATGGCCCTGAAGTCTAGCAATGTCCGGGAAAACAACCGGCGGGTCATGGCGACACTGGGAGTTTGGCGTCATTTCCACTGAATCCAAACCAAGACTACTTAACTGTTGTTGAGATGGAAAATATGCAGTAAAGAAGCCATCTTGCTAAGGCAAACAAGAAACTTGATGAGGTTTTGGCTCGGTTACCCCCTCTCCCAACCGACGTTGATGTCGGAAATAGGCAAAGTGGGTCTTACAAGTTCCACAGGAATAACTTATCCAAACCAAGTCGTTCAGTCAGAACTGCCACCCCAAGTTCTGTGCCTATAGGGCGAGACTTCCAGAATGTTCATCCCAATGGCCCTCATAGGGGTCATCAGTATATCAGTCGATTGGTTAGAACCGCAACCCCAAGTTTGGTGCCTCCTTCACAAGCACCTAGGAATGCCCATGGCAACCCATGAGGAGGGGCTAGGATAGGCTCACAGAGATAGAATGTTCCAGAAAACTCTCCTACATCACGATTGGATCGTCAGGCGTAAAGAGCTAGAAATAATGGGGTAGAACAAAGGTGGGCTAACCTAGTTCGTCCTGATGGGACAAGGATTGCCTTGCCAATAAGGCATCCCCTATCACCTATAAGACATTCGACGTCGCCTCATCTTACACGGGACATTCCAGCTTATGGAGACAGCAGGAGAAATTCTCCTCCATCTGCTAATACCTAGGTCCCACGGATACGTGCTGAAAACCCAGATCCTCGGTCCCAACAGCGAGCTGTAAGCTTCACAAACGGGAGTTACTGGACCAAAAGTTGTCGAAGTGGTTGGTCTGAGGGCGATCTGAGAGATCAGCTGAGTTTGGCACAAAGCCCTCGGTACAATTCACAACCTGATTTGCGTGATTTTCTGAATTTGCAGAGAAAAAATCCAACTCAAAATGAAGATGTTAGTTATACTCGACAGGAGGGAGGTCCTTCCATAGTACGTGATAATGGGAATGCCCCACCAAACCACGCTCAAGCTTGGAGGGACAATAACCCATCAAGCGCGTATGATAGGATGGGAGCTGTTGAACAGCCCCCAGATAACCTAGGGACCAGAGACAAAACCCTCGAGAGGCTAGTTCTGATGGAAGAGAAAATGAAGAGGCTTTTATTTGGAAAAGGTAAAGATGATTTTGACTCAGAGGATGAGCTCGAGCCTTTCGCTCCAAATATTGCGGCGACCACATATTCGATAGTCTTCAGAATGCCACACTTGTCAAAGTTTGATGGAGATGGAGACTCGTTAGACCACCTCGGGATGTTTAATACCATGATGATGGCGCACAATGTCAGACTCGATCTAAGGTGCATTTTATTCCCTTCAACTTTGATCGAGCCATCCAGGCAGTGGTTTAAGCCATACAAGATGCATTCTATAAGTTCGTGGAAAAAGTTTTCTCCTAACTTCAAAAAGCATTCCAGGCTTCTTAGATAGCTCAGGTTAAGGATGATTCATTAGCCAATGTCAAGCAGCAACCTGACAAAATGTTGAAGGCATATCTAAGTAGATTTGCCAATGTCGCTGCACGAGTTAGGGATGCCGATGACAACTCCAAGCTCATGGAAATGAGGACATGAATCCTTGTTGGGGGCGACCTATGGCAAGAGTTACAGAGAAAAGGAGTTAATAGTGTGGACGAGTTTCTGGCATGAGCTCAAAGATGGATTAACCTGGAAGAGGCACGAGCTTCCATCACAGGAACCAGCTAGATCCCTATCCAGCCCGTTGGAGCGGTAACAGACCTTGTAGTTACGACTCAAATCGTTACCCAGAATAACCAAGGGGGAGTAACAAAAGGAAGGGAACTGGTGAGGGCGACCAGAGTGGAACAAAGAAAAATAAGTCTGGGGAGAAATTCAAGCCTGTTTATGCCACTTATACCGACCTCACGGATACTAGGGAGTGCATTTTCCTGGAAAATTCTACTCCCCTTCCATAGAAGAAGCCAGAACCGTTGAAAAACCAAAGAGTGAAGAGAGATCCTTCGAAGTTCTACCGATTTCATAATGTTATTTGTCATACCACTGATGATTGTGGACGGTTGAAGGATGAGATCAAAACTCTCATTAGAGCGGGTACTTTGGCCCAGTGCACCCGAAATCAGTTCGTCCCTAATCAGCCCGCTGGACCAAACCCTCTGTTAGCCCCCGAAGCTTAAGTAAGTCAAACTGTAGCTCAAATGAATTAGGACGATCCTCCTCTGGCAGGAGGACCTCATCTTCCAGGCACGAGCAGAAGGGCCCAGAAAAGGTACATTAACAAACTGAAATCCCATAACAGAGTGGAGTTCGTCCCAGAACAACGGTTATCGAAACAATAGCGATTGGAAAAACAACCAATTTTTTTTACAGAAGAGGATGCTAGCCATGTCCAGTTCCCACATAACGATTCCTTGGTCATAACCATTTAGCTCGCCAACTGGAGGTTCGAAGGACACTAGTAGATAACTGGAGTTCTGTGAACTTACTTTTTAGGTCCACCTTGGAAAAAATGGGGTTGTCTATAACAAAAGTGAAGGCGACCTCAATGACCCTATACAGATTTTATGGCGAAGTATCAGTAGCCATCGGGAGATTGAATTAGTGGTAACATCGGGAGAAGGTTCACGAACTATCTCCAAATTACTTGAGATCATGGTAATCGACTGTCTAGCCGCACACAATGTGATTTTGGGCTGACCTACATTGATGGCATTTGAAGCCATAACCTCTATCCGCCACCTAGCAATAAAATTCCCCTCGATTGTGGGATATGCACTGTTAGAGGTGATCAGCTCGCTGCCAAAGAATGCTATATCATTTCTATGAAGGAAAAATCACAACCTGGGTAGCAAGCTATGGTTATAAATGACAGAGGCGAGGAGTCCCGGGAAGTAGAAGATACTTGTGGGATGGAAGAACCTCAGCAAAAAGAGAACAGTAATGATGCCCAACACAAGGACATTGACCCATGGATAGGTGAAGACAAATCAGAGCTCCAGGCTATAGAGGAGCTCGAGGAGGTAAACATTGACCTATGAAGCTTCAAGAGTCCTAAAGATTGGGAAGAATCTAAATGATAAAAGGAAGAAGGACCTGATCAAGTTCTTACAAGAGAATCTGGATGTTTTCGCCTGGTCACATGAAGACATGGTGGGAATAAGCCTGAGTGCAATCATGCACACTCTAAATTTGGACAAGAACGTGCCTGAAAAATCCCAAAAACGGAGACGCTTGGGAACAGTCCGAGCTGAAGCTGTTGAGGAAGAAGTAGCTCGACTATTAAAGTGCGGGTTTATTCGTGAAGCAAAATACTCGATCTGGGTTCCCAATCTCGTGCTGGTCCCAAAGCCAATCGGGAAATGGAGGACCTGCATCAACTTCTCCGACCTGAACAAAGCTTGTCCCAAAGATTGCTTTCCATTACCAAGGATTGATCAGTTGGTAGATGCCACGACAGGTCACGAGCTCATGTCCTTCATGGATGTGTATTTTGGATATAACCAGATCCCGATGAATCCTACGGACCAGGAACATACTAGCTTCATGACCCCAAATAATGTATATTGTTATAAAGTCATGCCCTTTGGGCTGAAGAATGCCAGAGCTACATATCAACGCTTAGTCAACAAAATGTTCGCTAATCATATTGGGAGAATTATGGAAGTGTATGTGGATGATATGCTTGTCAAATCCAAGACTGCCGATAGCCATGTATCCGCTCTGAAAGAATGTTTTGAAATCTTAAGGAGGTATGACATGAAGCTGAATCCTCAGAAGTGCACCTTCGGAGTGGCGTAAGGAAAATTTCTTGGTTTTATAGTCAGCACGAGGGGAATAGAGGAAAATCCTGAGAAAATCAGGTCGTTGGTAGAAATGCCCTCACCCAGGTCATGTAAAGAAGTTCAAAGCCTAACTAGAAAGGTGGCAGCTTTGAACAGTTTTATTTCAAAATCAATGACAAGTGCCTCCCATTTTACAACTTGCTTAGGGGAAATAAGAAATTTGAATGGACTGAGGAATGCGAACAAGCATTACTCGACCTAAAAATGCACCTGGCCGAGCCCCCAGTGTTATCTAAACCTATCTCTGGAGAACCACTATTTCTTTATTTGGCCATGACAAAAAATGTAGTCAGTTCCGTGTTAGTTCGAGAAAAAGACCAGCTCAAAAACCAGTATATTATATAAGCAAGAAACTTCTTGGAGTTGAGTCATGATACCCACTGATAGAGAAGCTGGCATTTTGTCTGATATTGGATTTCAGGAAGCTCCGACCATATTTTCAGTCCCATTCAATCAACATCATGATCGACCAAACTTTAAGGCAGGTGTTGCAAAAACCTAAAATGTCAGGACGCCTGTTAAAATGGGCAATCGAACTTAGCCAGTTCGAGATACTATACGTGCCACGGACCTCAATCAAAAGTCAAGTCCTTGCTGATTTTGTGGCTGAATGCACCAGATTTCAGGAGGAGCTCTTTAAGGAACCGATGTAGGAATTATGGAAAATCTTCATAGATGGATCATCTAATGAGAATGGATCAGGAGCAGGGATCATCTTAATCTCCTGTAAGGGCATCGATTCCATATAGCTCTGAGATTCAGATTCGAAGCATCCAACAATGAAGATGAATACGACGCTTGACTAGATGGGTTGAGAGTGGAAATGGAGCTCAAGGAAAAAGCTATCCAATGCTATAGTGATTCTCAGCTCGCGATTAATCAGGTGTTGGGAGAATATCAAGCTCGAGGTACCAAGATGGCACCCTACCTTGCTAAGGTGAAGAGAGAGCTGTCTGAGTTTGAGTACAGTACTGTTGAACAGATACCTAGCGAGCAGAACTCTAATGTTGATGCTTTGGCAAGGCTTGCCACCACCAAAGACTAAGACATTGAATGTAGTGCCAGTGGAATTCTTGGAGAATCCGAGTGTAATAGAAATGGTAGAAGTCGAAATGATCGACACAAGACCGACCTGGATGACTCCCATAATGGAATACCTCACAATAGGAAGGCTACCTGAGGATAGAAAGGAGGCAAGAAGAATACTATATCAAGCTCCAAGGTATGTGATAGTGGATGGGACATTGTACTGACGTGGTCATTCATTGCCTCTCCTATGATTTGTTCTGCCCAAGGAAGCAAAAACCATTTTGCAAGAAGTGCACGAAGGTTTTGTGGAGATCATGCTGGGGGGTAAAACCTAGCACTGAAAATACTGAGGCAGGGCTATTTTTGGCCCACTCTAACAAAATATTCAATCTCGTATGTCTAGAAGTGCGAAAAGTGCCAATGTTTCACCATAATTGCCCGAGCTGCTCCAGTTGAGTTAATAATGTTCTCATCCCCGTGGCCATTCGTGGTATGGGGAATCGACCTAATAGGGTCCTTACCTATGGGAAAGGGAGGAGTTCATTACCTGGTGGTGGCGATCGACTATTTCACTAAGTGGGTAAAAGCCGAACCTCTGGCAACCATCACTTCAAAGAGAATCCTAGACTTCGTGGTGAAGAGAATTCGACAGTGATCTCTTCACTGACTTCTGTGAAAAATATGGAATTATTAAGAGTTTCTCCATAGGCCAATGGACAGGTTGAGGCTGTGAACAAAACCCTAAAGGCGAGCCTAAAGAAGAGGCTAGACGAGGCCAAAGGATTATGGCCCGAACAGCTCTCGCAAGTACTTTGGGCATACTGGACTTCTCAAAGAACCTCCACGGGACATACTCCTTTTTCCTTAAATTTTGGAAGCGAGGCCATCCTTCTAGTCGAAGCCATGGTAGCCACTCATTGGCAAAGGACATTCAACCAAGAGCAGAATGAGGGACTACATAACGCATCCCTCCATCTGATTGAAGAAAAATGAGAAGAGTCGCAGTTACAGCTCGCCCATTATCAACAAAAAATATCTGGCTATTTTAATTCTAAAGTTAAGGTGCGTAGATTTGGATTGGGCGACCTGGTTCTTCGAAGGGTATTTCTAGCAAAGAAAGATCCAAAGGATGGTGTTTTGGGCCCGAATTGGGAGGGACCATATCCAATCGTTGAGGTTTTGCGAGAAGGAACTTTCAAGAAAGCTCAGCTGGATGGGGAAGTAGTCCCACGGACCTAAAATGCCCTACATTTGTAAAAATATTATCAGTAGCACCACCATCAATGTAAGATTTATTTATAAAAGCCATTTTATTAAATAATAGGTTGATTATGAAATAATCTTTAAGATAGTATGAGTTCGTATTCTAGTTTTGTAAAAGCAACCAGGAAAGTTTCTACATTCTGGTTACTTGGGGGGCATATAACCCGAGATTGGACGGTAAGTTTAAATCATTAAAATCCCTAGATACAACCAGGTCCAAAATTTAGAGGCTTGGAAAAATTGATTATTCGACAACTTTTTAAGAGCTCGAGTTTTAAATGAACCTAGCGCAAACTAAGTTGAAATTATCTATAATCTTGGACGTAACTAGGTCTGAAATTTAGAAGCTTGGAAATATTGATGATTTAATGTCTTTTTAAAGTTCAACTTTTCAATAAACCTAGCGCAAACTAAGTTGAAATCATTTAAAACTCTGGACACAACCTGGTTCGAAACTTTGGAAAATTGGGAAAATTGTTTAATATCAAGGGCTTGTTAAAGCTCAAATTTTTGATAAACCTAACATGAACTAAGTTTAAATCATTTAAAACCCTAGACACAACCAGGTCCAAAACTTGGAAAGTTGGGAAAATTATTTAATATCAAGGACTTTTTAAAGCTCGTGTTATCAATAAACCTAGCATGAATTATGTTTAAATAAATTAAAAACTCTGGATATAAGTGGGTTCAAGGCTTGATTTTTAATAGGTATGATAAAAATCAACACACAAACTTGGATATAACCAAGCTCGATAAATTCTATCCCGATCTAAAAACTGATTCCTAAAGTCTCGAATGTACAAGTCTAAAGATTCATAAACACGAGAGATAGTAAATGAAAGACAAATGGATAAAAAAGTTAGATATATATTGAAATAAAGTAGGAAAATTATCCCGAGGAGAAAAACCTTGAACTGAGCCCGAAGGAAATTGTTTAAAAAAAACTGTTAAACAATTACAGATAAATACAAAAAGTTATCATTGATCTTTGCCAGTTCGCCCAGCCAAGGTGACCTCCCCGCCATCTTGCTCAGCTGCTCCGGAAGCCTCACCAGTATCTGATGGCTCTTGCAAGAGTCGAGCCTTGAATCTTACAAGGTACAGATCCCACAATTCGGCCCCCATGAAAGAGAAGTTCCCATCCAGGTTGAAGGCCCAGCACTGGTATAACATCTCTTCCATGGAAGACAATGAGGTCGCCTTTTCTTCTTTGACAACGGCCTCAGCCTCAAGCAGTTTTGCTTTGGCTTCATCAACCTCGGCTTGAAGTTGTGCCATTTGAGCTTGGAGAGTAGACAAGGCAGTCTTTGTAGTTTGCTCGCTTTCTTGGGACAAGGCGAGAGCAGCCTTGGCATCACGCTCACTCTTTTGAGCAGCTGCCAAGGCAACTTTGGCGACCTCCTCGCCTTCTTGACCAGCTGTCAGGGCAGTGTTGGCAGCGTTTAGTTTGGCCCGGAGCTCATCATTTCAAGCCCTAGCCTGGGCTATGCTGCGATGCTGGGCTAGGACAGACTGCCAAACAACAAAACAAGTCAGAGATATACCCTTGATCATAATAAGAAGGAAAATGTCACCAAGGAAGGATAACTTACGGTAATGTTCAATCCCATAGCTGATTCCATGACATTCTCCGGGCTCTGCTCCTCTGACCCCTCGAGCTGGCCCTATAGGTGTGCCCCACCATATGGCTCGGCGTCTCGTGAATGATACCTTGAAAAGCTTCAGGGATCTTTTCAAGATCCTTGGGATCTACTAGTATTCGAACAGTCAGGGTTGGGACGGTGGGGGCTGGAGGCTCAGGTTGTATTACTTGGGCCTGGGGAGGCGCAAATCGAGGTGGAGGAGGAGGAGGGGGAACCCTAGCAGTAATAGAACTCACCGAAACTGAATCTCGAGTTGAGCTTGCGTCTTTCCCCGTGGCAGGGGATCTTGAGGTATTGCCCACTGTAGGGGGTTTTCTTCGAGATCCTGAGCCTCTTTACGGCGGGACCCAGGCCAATTTTCTTAGTCTGGAAAGCAGTTCGGAGGTCAGGTGCTCTGGGTTGTTCCGTATCTTCGCCTGAAAATAAAAAAAAAGGAGTTAGTTGACAAATAAAGTTGTCAAAAACATATACAAGGATAGAGAAAACAAAGATCCTACCCTCTGGGCTGGGGGAGGAGTCTATTATCACCAGCACGGGTGTTTTGACTGGGATTGGCACGGCCTTCGGCCTTGGAATTAAAGGAGGAGAAGGAGAGTCTATGGTTAATATATCTGGGATCCTAAGGGGTTAAGGCTCAGGTCCTTCCCCAGGGCTGGATTCATCTACGTATTGTCTAAAGCTAGGGGAAAATGCACCGTAGAGCAGAGAAGACCAGGTCCCACAGTTGGTTCCATACTCCTAAAAAATGGCGGATCTAAAGTTTAAAGTGTTGTCAACAACAGCTGTGCCCTTAGGGTAACTATGGTCGTGGCGTACCACTAGGTGGTCTACGCATTGGAGCAGAGTTACATTACGATATGGGTTATGAGGATGACGATGGATGAGTTGATTTGGGTTAAATCGAACTAACCTAAAATCGACAACAGCCCTATCTAATTCCCTATAGGGGTATGGGTTACCTTGGCCGGAGGGACTGGCTACTGCCGTCGACGCAACTCGTTCCAAATCAGGTCCCCAGACAGCCTCAGGAGCTCGCCTTTTCTTCACAAGAGGAACCACGTCCTCTTCTTCCTCCTCGCCCTCAGTGGCTGGAAAGGCGTCCTCTTTAGAGGAGGGAAGCTTGCAGATCACTGGAAGGGTAGCCCGGGACCTCTAGGCCAACGTTTGACCTTCGCCGATCAATTTGGACGCCAGCATCGTGACATCATTCATGACTTGGCAGTAGTCCTTCTCACTAGATTAAAGCCCAGACAACTTCTCATATTGATCCCAAAGGGTCACAGACTTTCCCGTCCTCGCAAATATGGCTGCACGAGAAACAAATTCAGTTAAGACATGTACAAAAGAAATATCTTGAAAGGAATACAATGTCACGAGCTGAAATCACAAAAGTAAGGAACTTAAGTGGTCGGCTGAAGTATCAGTGTTCATAATTCCAGAATCCATTCGACATACAGAACAAGTCTTTGTAGTCGTTGGGATGGTTGGGAAGCTCAATGATGTGGGCAGAGTTGGGAAACCTTGTGAGATAATAGAACCCGTCACCTCGCCCTTTCTGCTCCAGGCTAGCTTTGAGGCAGAAAAAGTATAGTATATCTGTCGGGGTGGGGACCTCCCACTCATGCTTCAAAAATAAATATATCAGCCTCGCCAAAAGTCTATAAGAATTTGGGGGGAGCTGAAATGGAGCCAACTTCACGTAATTTAAAAAGTCCGCGAAGTATTGGTCCAGGGGAAGAAATTCCCCAGCCTTCAGATGCTCATCACTCCATGCCGCGAAGTCATCTTGGAGAGGGGAGTAACTCTGTTCCCCTTCAAACACAGTTCGAACAAGGAGAGTTCCAGTCCCGATCTCTATGTTGTGTCTCAACATGATTTTGTTCACCCTCCCCTGGGTCGTGATCTTCGATACGATACGTTCAGCCTCGAAGTAGGCATTTGGGTCAATGACCAGCTCCTTCTCCACCACCAGATCGAAGTGCGGGATGGGAGACTCTGTGGCGATTTTCTTCCCCTTGTTCTTCTACTGGGCGGACGAGCTTGATGCATTCTTCTTTGAGGTGGTTTTCTTTTAAGGAGCCATCAGATCACCTAACGAGCAGAACGACCTAGTTAGTATGCAACCTAAGTGGATTTGAGGTCTATGGTGTGAGAATACGAAGGGGGGAATGGTTTACTTTTGTTATACGAGCTGAGGTTAGCCTCAGCCCACGTGATGCCACGCTATACCCTAAGTTATGCGTCTCGGTTTCCTAACAGACCCTTGATATTTAGGGATCCGTGTGTCAGACTGCCAGACCACTACTTACCTTGGGAGGCGGTTTAGTACAAAACCACCCAAGAAACGTAACCTCTAAGTTATCTGGTTTGAAACCTAAAAACCGTTCGTCTCCTTTATCCCAAATGGTTATTCTGTAAATTAATTCACCATTAAAATTACCCAGATTTACCCATAAATTTCCCAGTTTTATGAATATGTTATTTCTAGAGCTATTTTTTTTGGACTCACCCGTTGAACCTAAGTCAAAACCTATTCCGTAAAAAAATTTAGAAATAGTCTAACAATGACTACAGTGAAGATTGCGGATGAACATGGTGAAGAAAAAAAAGCTCATAAAAAAAAACTCCTAAAACCAATGAATGAGATACTTATAGTGTGTTCTTGGACGGTGATATGTAGACTTTGTGAAGGGAAGTTCTTGGAAAACTTCTGAGCGACTGGGTGTAGTGAACGATTTTTGGGGATTTCTGCAAAAGAAGAGAGGTTCAAAAGTGCAGAAGAGGAAATTTTTTAAATGAAAGGTGGTGAAGTCTGAAACTTGGCCATCCCTTTTATACGTAAATTATGTAGATTGATATGAGCCATCCAATTGAGTTAGTTCAAAATCCAAGGGCCAATGTTAAATAGACAAAACGACGGCAAAAAGGTGACAAGATAATTATTGCAGTCCTTGAAACTCAAACATACACCAATTGCAGTACATCACGTGTCCAGTACTCGAGTAGTGGGCAGGCTTGGTTTTGTGTAACATAAGTCTAAAATCCCCTACTCTGTAGGTCAGAAAATGATGATGTCATACACGATCAGGAGCTTGGGGGGGGGGGGGGGAATGTTATACCCTAATTTTAGCCCGAGTTCATTCACTCAGCTCGCGTATAGCTGGCAAATAAATATACGGATAAATAATCAAGGGAACGATATTTGCTGTATGCACGTAGACAACTCCAGTTTCATGTGGACACGTGTGGTATTAGGTATCCTAGGTTTAATCCGAGCTACAGACACGAAGGTTGTGAAGTGCGAGCTCATATTATTCTAATGGCAGTCGATGTACGAGCTTGGATGAGATATTCGACTCGTGGTAATTCAAATATATTTCACATTCGCTAATCCTCATAGACTTGGGTCCTCTTATACATTTATTTATGACCAGACTGTCATATTTAATGTCCTAGATAATAGGAGAACATTTACTGTATGATCAAATCATATCTCATTATAAATGGGAAATATATGTATTAAATGTAATAAATATGTATATGTGTGATTGACTATGGAATTCCCTTATAAATACTGGGAATGTAGGACAGGGAAGGGGACTGTTATTCTGTAATACTGAAACTCTGCCAAAATAGAGAGGAAGACAACAATAATATAGACTCGTGGACTAGGTGGATTTTAACTACAAAACCACGTAAAAGATCTGTGTTCTTGTGAATTCATTTCATTTTCATTACGGTTTATTACTAAGCACCAATCTACCTTTTTATTTCTTAATACACCGTTGGCGAAAAACCGCATCAACAAAACCGTTATAAGAAAATAGCCTAATTTTAACTTAATTAGGAAAACCGCTAATAATTTCTTATCTTGAATAGTTAATTTTTCGAAGTCAATTAATCAAATTTACTTACTAGAAAAATAATTTACTTAATTATTTTCTCAAAATCTAGGGTTTTTAAACCCTCTTTTAGTTTATCAACTTATTAATAAATTAAATCTTTGATTTTTAGAAAGAATAAAAATACTTTAATAAAATAATTCCCACTTAAACTCAAAGGGGTATTTTAGGTCAAAATGTTTTTAAGGCTTACCAAGATTTTATCTTGCAATAAGTACAAATGTACTTTTTATCTTAAGTTCCAAAATCCCATTTTTACACTAGGTGTGAAAACCCCATTTTTCACATTTTTAACTACATATTTTGTTAGGTCATAACGTAAAATTTACTTACCGAATTGTTACAAAATTTCCCAATTCTATTTTTGGTATGCCATTTAGGTCTTTGTAAAATCTTAGGTCAAAAGGAGAATTTTTTATTGGTGAAAATATTTTCCAAACAATGAGGTAAAAATAACCTTATTTTCAAGTCCTTATTTTTTCCAAACTTCGGCACTTAATAACTTTCAAACCGTTGAGTAATTTGCTACCAAATTTTACAGTGAAATACTAGGTTATGCCAAGAATATGTCCACCAATTTTTAGAAAATTGGATTCATTTTCCCTATACAGTGGCTGTCCAAACTTGGTCCCAAAATCAAGAATACAAAAAAAAAAACAGATTTTTACCTAAACTTTGAAATAGCATAACTCACTCATTTCTAAACATTTTTTAGTGTTTCCAAAGCTCAATTTTATGTACTCAATTTCAAAAACTTCACAGTATAATTTAATTTTACAATATCAATATACAGTGGATGTTTGACCCCATGGAAGTCACAGCTCCAAACTTGTATTTTTGTTTTAGGGTTTTCAACAAAACCCTTGGGGATTTTGGTCTCTATTTTCTAAAATCAATACAGAAGCCTCATAAAAATTAAAAAGAAACTAAAATAGCCTTATTACATCACCAATAAGAAAATTTAGGCATTAAATATACAAAATAATGCTTAAAAAAATAAAAACCATACAATAACAACCATAAAAGTAAACTTTTTACCTCTTGTTGTTCTTCCTTTAGATTTGGATGTTTCTACTAGCTTTGAATCCTTCAAAACTCTTTCTAAACCATAACCAACTCCCCCAAAAACATATATAATTAGCTAATGAAAGACCTATGGTTAAAAACTTTACAAAAGTCTTTTTTTTTTTTTAAACTTTACCTTAGGGAAACCCTTCCTAGACCCAAGCTTAAGCTTCCAAGCTTTCTTAGTGTTCTTGATGGTTGAAAATGGAGAGAAAAATTGAGAGAGATTTTTTTTAAACAAGATGAGAGTGATTGTGAGAGAGGGGGTCAGTTTTGGGGAGGGTTACAAGAGTTTAGACAACTCTTAAATATCTTAAACACTTGAGTGCTTTTACTATGGCCACTTGATGTCATTAACCCTAATATTTAAAATGGGGATTAAACTAAAACAATTTGGTCCACCCAAATAAACTCCTTCACATGGCCGACCACCACTTATTTTATTTATGAAATATATTTATATTTTTCTAATGGTTAATAATTAATTCCTAAGAAGAAAAATCTAAAATGACTTTCTATAAACTTTTTCACTCATAATAAGTTAAAAAAACAAAACTTAACATATAATAATTAAATTAAATGTCTCTCACATTTAATTTAATTAATGACACAATAAAATTTAACCTAAGGTCAATTTATGGAATAAAATTCCCTAATTCGATAAAATTAAGCATTTTAACACCAACTGCCCTAAAATTTCCATTTCGACTTCCGTTTATTATTTTTGAGCAAACATTAATTTTTATGAATGCATTTTAAGCCCAAAATATATTTGCCATAGTTTTTCATTTTATTTTCTGAGATTTTTACCCGATTAGGGTTTTTGTGTCTGTCCAAGACCGAAAGTCTTATCTTGACTTTTAATCACAAAATTCTTAATTTGGCTAGCAATAAATTATGGAAATAAATTCAAAAAAAATATAATATTATTTAAAATAATATTCTTAACTCGGGGAAAAAAAATACTGACCCGAGTTGTTTAAAGGTACCCGAAACGCAGGGTGTTACAATACTTATAATTTATAGAGGTTTCATCCTCGAATTAAAACAAATGAGGATATAACTCCATCATCTTGTCTTCTGTTTCCTGGTCACCTCTTCTATGCCATGGTTACTCCACTTTTTACTCAGCACTTTTTCCTTCCGATCTAGAATCATCATCGGCTTCTCCTCTTAGACGAGTTGAGGATCAACGCTCAGTTGCTCATAGCTGAGTACATGAGAGGGATCACGCATGTATTTTTTCAACAAGGATACATGAAACACGTCATGCACCTTAGACATGGTGAGCGGAAGCGCTAAATGATAAGCTACTTCCCCAATCCTCTCTATGATTTCGAAAGGTCCAAAAAACCTTGCGCTAAGCTTTCCTTTATTCCCGAACTGCATAGCCCCCCGCAGTGGACCTACCTTCAGCAGCACATTATCGCTAACCTCAAATGCCAGGGGTCTCCTGCGTCGGTCGACATATTTGCATTGTCGATCAACCGAAGTTTGCAAGCGTTGCCTTATTTGTCAAATGTCCTCGGTAATCTGATCAACCTCATCCGACCCAAGAAAATTTCTTTCACCAGTCTCGTGCCAATGAATTGGTGATCGACATTTCCTTTCGTACAAAGCCTCATACGGAGCCATCTTGATGGAATCATGATAGCTATTATTGTAAGCGAACTATATTAGTGGAAGCTTCTCATTCCATGACCCTTGAAAGTCGAGCACGCAGGCTCTTAGGATATCTTCCAGTGTTTGAATTGTTCGTTCGCTTTGACCATCTGTTTACGGGTGGAAAGAAGTGCTGAACTTCAGTTTAGTACCCAAACTCGTTTGGATTCTATCCCAGAATGCCGAGGTGAAACGTCCATCGTGATCTAATATGATGGAGTTGGGTACACCATTCAGTCTCACTATTTTTGCAATGTAAATATCTGCTAACTTAAGTGCCCCATAAGTTACCTTGATCGGCAAGAAAAGAGTAGACTTAGTCAGCCTATCTACAATAACCCAAATGGCATCGTACCCCTTGGGAGTGGTTGGTAGACTTGGGACAAAGTCCATAGTGACCATCTCCCATTTCCATTATGGAATTTCTAAGGGCTGCAACAATCAGGCCGGCCGTTGATGTTCGGCCTTTGTTTGCTGACAAGTCAAGCAGTGTGCCACATATTTTGCTGTCTCCTTTTTCATCCCAGGCCTCCAAAAGTACTTCTTTAAGTCTTGGTACATTTTCGTGGTGCCCGGATGAATGGCATAAGGAGCATTCTATCCCTCGAAAAAGATCTGCTTCTTGATCTCGCCATCGTTCGGAACACATATTCTGCCCTTGAACCCCAATACTCCATCTTCGGAGATATGAAATCCTGATCGCCCCTCATTCCTCACTTCGTATATCAGTCTTTGTACCCAAGGATCGACTAACTGCCCCCTTTTATAACTTTGATAATTGTAGGCTCGATAGAGAGGTTAGCCAATTGATCGACTACTGTCTCTAAATCAAAGGTAGCAAGGTCGACACGTAAGTGCAGTGAAATCTCCTTCACTATCATCATGTAATCACTTGGCTATCGACTCAATGCATCTGCCACCTTGTTTGCTTTTCCCGAGTGGTACAGAAAGTCGCAGTCGTAGTCATTGAGAAGCTCCAACCATCGATGCAATCTCATATTCAATTCCTTCTGAGTGAAGAAATACTTCAATATTTTGTGATCAGTGTAGATGTCACAGTGTATCCCGTACAGACAGTGCCTCCAAATTTTCAGTATGAAAACCACCGCTGCCAGCTCCAGGTCATGAGTTGGATAGTTCTTCTCGTACTTTTTTAGCTGTTGAGAAGCATAAGAAATTACTTTTCTGTGTTGCATCAGCACTGCACCCAACCCTCGGTCTGAGGCATCGTTATAAATAGTATATCCCTCTGTGCCATTAGGGATTGTCAGCACTGGGGCAGTAATCAATCTCATTTTCAGCTCCTAAAAACTCTTCTCACACTTGTTAGCCCATTCATACTTGATGTTTTTGCGAGTGAGGGCAGTCATTGGTGCGACTATTTTGGAAAATCCTTCCACAAATCGCTGGTAATATCCCCCTAACCCAAGAAAATTTCTAACCTCATGAGCATTTTTTAGAGGTTTCCACTGCTTAACAACTTCTATCTTGGCGGGATTTACCGAAATTCCTTCTCCCGACACTATGTGCCCCAAAAAACTAACTTTCTCTAGCCAGAATTCGCATTTTGAAAACTTAGCGTAAAACTTTTCATCTTGCAGACGCTGAAGGACCATTCCCAGATGCGTTGCATGCTCTTCTTGGTTTTTGAGTATATTAGAATATCGTCAATGAACACGACGAAAAACTTATCCAAATACTCATGAAATACGTGATTCATGAGATCCATGAATGCTGCAAGTGCATTGGTTAGTCCAAAGGACATCACTAAGAACTCGTAGTGACCGTAGCGCGTTCTGAAGGCCGTCTTTGGTATATCTGTCTTCTTAACCTTGAGCTGATGATAGCTTGATCATAGGTCTATTATGGAAAATACCGACGCTCCTTGTAGTTGATAAAAAAGTTTGTCAATCCTAGGCAATGAATATCGGTTCTTAATCGTCATTTTGTTTAGCTCCCAATAGTCAAATGCACATTCTCATCGAGCCATCATTCTTCTTCACGAATAAGATCGGGGCTCCCCACGAAGAATGGCTTGGCCTTATGAACTTCTTGTCCAGTAACTCTTCCAGTTGCGATTGCAACTCCTTGAGTTTAGTTGGCGCCATCATGTAAGGACTCTTTGAGATTGGTGCAATTCCAAGAATTAGCTTTATCTCAAACGTCGGGCTCAGTCTGGTGGAATCCCTGGGAGATCTTCGGGAAAAATGTCGGGAAACTTTCACACAACCGGTACATCAGAAGGTTGTTGACCCGTCTCTTTATCCTTATCCACTATGTTTGCCAGAAAACTTATGCATCTGTCACTCCACATTTTTCTTGCCTTCATCGCAAAAATCATGGGGCACTTCTTTTCTCTTGACGTACCCTTGAACTCGAATGGTTCGTCTCTCGTTGGGGTGAAGACCACTTTTCAGCGCTTGCCATTGATAACAGCTCCATATCTGGTTAACCAATCCATCCCAAATATGACGTCGTATTCATGTAGGTCCAAGACTAATAGATCTGCCGTCAGCTCACGACCTTCAATATAGACTGGTACGGCTCTAACCCATGTTCGCACCAGCATATCCTCTCCTGAAGGGAAGGATACCCCACAAATAATAGGCATAGGCTCAGGCATTCTGTTTAATTTTTCAAGAAAGGATGTAGATACAAAAGAATGCGATGCACCAGTATCCATTAATGCATATGCTGAGGTTTGGGCGATAGAAATCTGACCTGACACCATATTAGAGGGTCCAACTCATTTGTCGCTTTTCGTAAGCGCATAAAATCGAGGCGGAGCTCCAATTTGTTTCTGCTGGTCATTTTTGTTGCCCTTGGCTGGCATTCGTCACACTTTAGCAAAGTGCCATGGCTTTCCACAGTTATAGCATACCCCACACTTGCCCAGATGGCGTCGGATACACTTGTTGCATAATGGCCATTGTTCAAACTCACGTCTCGGTTGTTTGCTGGGATTGGCCATTGTCTGATTGGGAGGTCCCCCTTTTATTTTGTTATTTCCCCCAACAATCGGCCTTGTGCCTCTTGGATTGTTTGTTCTTCCCGAGTTCTGGCCGAACCTCAGGTTGAACTTTTCCCTTGGGCCATTCTGATTGGCCTAAAACTATCTGGGGTTGTTGGGAGTGTACCGCCTATCTTCGTTCTTTAGTGGTTTTGGCTTGTCTAACACGGCCCAAGACTCTTCGCGAAGAGCCCGTTCCACAATTTTGGCACACGTCTCCTGGCCAGTTCTACCAGTGTCTACACACCTGGCAATGTCTCTGCGCAGGCCCTTCATAAAACTCCAGGTCTTATTATCTTTAGTGTTCACCTGGTTCTTCGCGAACCTAGACATCTGGTCAAATTTTCGAATGTAGTCCTACATGCTCAACGTTCCTTGCTTCAGATTAGTGAACTCATTCACTTTGTGCTCGATCACTGCGTTACTAAAGTACTTGCCATTGAACAAGGTCAAGAACTCTAGCCATACCATCTCGGCAACATTATGCCCTTTCTTGGTTGCGTCCCACCAGATGCATGCATCTTTTCTCAGCATATAGGCCGCGCAAACAACCTTCTCTCTCTCAGAAGTTCCAATGAAGTCGAAGATCCTTTCCATGATACTGATCCATTCCTCTGCCACTGATGGGTCAGTGGTCCCCTTGAACAAAGATGGATTCTGGTTGCCAAACCTTTCTGATATAGGTTTCGCTCGGGCAGCTCTTGGTTCTTTTGCTGGTTGTACTAGTTGCTCAACGACAACCTGCTAGCCAAGGTTATGCTCTTCATTGTTTTCAGGAGGTATATCGTTGTTCTGAGCATTATTGGGTGGCATGGGGAGTCGTCCCAAAAAGGGTATTAAACCTTTCATCTTGGAGGGCATCAAAGTCCACCTATCTCTTTTTCCCTCTTTCAATTTGGGCTCTCTGCGTCTCCACTAGCCTTTTTAGTTATTCATTTGCTTGGCTATCTCGCAAATTCTAGCAGCTTGGGTTGGAGCTCTAGCGGCAGGCGCGCTCTGAGCTCTAGCAGCAGGCGCGGCCTGGCCCTTGGATGCAACACCCCTTCCTCTATGAGCTCTTATCCTTGCCATTTGTTTGATCTAAAATAAAAAAGTTTTTAAGCGCATAGAGGTGAGAAGTTAATACCAACAAAGATAGTTACTTAACATTCAGGGATATAACCTAGCAATACAAAATGATCATGACAGATCATGCCATAAAGCTTTAGTTAGCAGAATGATAAATACACAAAAGAACCCTTGCTACATGTCGAGTTTTTACATTTGCCTGGTACAACTATACAAAAGTCCTACAACGTAGTAGGTTTGCAATGATTTTACAAAAAGTATCAACAAGACTCTCATAGCATAACCTAATCTTGGCTATCCATTAAGATATCCAGCTTTATGTCGGTATCCTCATCCAGCTTCTTGGGATCCTCCTTTGGCTCTACCACCATGCCTCGAGGTATTCTATCAACCATGGAGATAGGCCAATCCATGGCCCAAACGCCAGCTCGATCTCCATACAGAAGTCATCCCACGTGTCGCGAACCAGCCACCAACGTCTATGACGAAACCATATCTGTGTCGAGCCTCTCAGAAAAGTGTTGGCATATCGCACTCTCTGTTGCTCGGGTGTGTTGGCCTTACAAAGACTTCTGTCATGTAATGCATCCATTTCCAAATGATACGCCTATGACGTGATCATACTCGAAGCATCGAGGATTCTCGTCATTAAAGATGCTATAGTAATCGATCCTAGGCATAGGGATCATGGGTAGGTTTCCTATCACAAGGTCACCTGTCTCAGGTATATTGACCATAACCTACAATTTATAGAATTGAGGTACATAAAAGAATTCAAAGGAAACATATATGAAAAGACAGTACTTATAGTGAGTGTTGGTCTATCTTTGGGAAATTTACATGTGGGTTGTCTACAGAACTGGCTCAACTCGAGCTCTGATACCAACTATAACATTCTGGATTTTCAAGACTCGATAATGCGGAAATATAAATTTTTTCATATAACAAAATGTCTCAAAAATCCGTATAAAAAAACTTTTTAAAAGTTGTATGGCTATACATAACATTTAATACAAACATAATTTATAAAGAGTAAAGTGAGCCTAGTTTATGAAAATAACACAACATTCCCAAAAACAAAACGACTTCCCAAAATGTCGGTCCACATGTACATTCACAAGGTAGACTCCAGCGTTCACTACTCTGCCTTGCCCTTGTTCTTACCTACAACAGGAAACAACTAGGTAAGCAAAAATGCTTAGTAAGTTCAACTTTAAAACAAAAGCATGCAGAGAAGACAGGTGGTCATTGACCAAGTTACTGTCGACATATAACAATAGCTCACAAAAATTAGGGTTTCAGATCCATCCGGACTCTACGCAATCAATTTCAAGAACGCAAAAGCATCCCTGCAAACTTATGGTCATGCTTAATCACCAATGACAAACTATTTCATATAAACAGATTAATCCCTGGACTCAGAAAATCCCAGAGCAAGTAGATATAATATATCACAAATATTATGCGAGACCAACGCTCGGCAATTTCCAACAATTTGGGCATATCACGTCCTCCAACATAAATGCTAATCCATAAGAGAGAAATGAGTCTCAACACTACGATCTAGCTAGTAAATATCCCCATCAAGGGTAACTATCGAGTTACCTAGGGCATCGCTACTTATCCAAGAGTAAATCCCTCATACGGGTAACTATCAAGTCACCTAGGGCATTGTTACTATTCAAGAGTGTAATCAAAGTTACACGGGTTTACAGAGTATTCTATGTTAATCAGTGGTGCTAGTGAGCAGTTGCCCCTAGGGTGTTCAACCTCACTCAAACTTGGCAACCCCTAGTATCTCTAGGCACTCTCACTGAATGGCCAATAATGACGGCTACTATCTGGGAATAACTTATCAGAGCACTTGCTTGGGTTCTAACCGTTCACTGATTAAGTAAGCATGAGGGCCCCTATGTCCCATTCATTTTGGCAACCCTAGGTTTAAACCAGCAATCCTCACCTCTTGGCCACTCGTCTTGGTAATGAACCGAAAATAATAAAATCAAGCAGTGTGACGGGGATAAGCCGTCTAGAATATGACGGATATCTACCGGTCATATTTTTTGAATCAACACCCACTAGACTAACGTCTCTATGCAAACTTTCTACGACAGTGTATATATGTGCATGTGTCCCTATACTAACATACAATACAATAGTCGTTTCATGTTGTAGCCACATAATAGAAGTTGACTTACTTGGAGTCCTGTGCTCTCAGCAAGATTTCACCCTCCATTGTATAATCTAGTTATGCTCAGCTAATACTGTAATTATCCATACAGTATACTTGGATTAATTATTGCACTTCATAATTCATTATTATTATTTTGGGCAGTTAGGTCATTTTAAAAATCACTTGTATGGATTAAAGATCCTTATTTGGCTTTAAACCCATTCAAGAAATTCACACTAAAAAATTTGAGACTAAACCCTAAGTCTCGAGGAGACCTATCCTATGGTCTCGATACTTAGGCTCGGGTATCGAAATAGTATTTTCCCACAATTCGTTAAAAATCTTATTCTTTAAAAGTTCCGCTATTAACCCGTATTTTCAACAGCAGTTAAATATAAAAAAGATTTTAGCCAGTATTATATCCAGAAAATACGAATTAAATTCCTTAATTATTTTTCAAGAAAATAATCACTTTATTTTCCTTTTATTTTTCTTAAGGTTTTAATCTCTAAAAATCATTTTAAAAAAATAGCCTAATTTTAACTTAATTAGGAAAACCGTTAATAATTTCTTATCTTGACTAGTTAATTTTCTGAAGTCAATTAATCAAGTTTACTTACTAGAAGAATAAATTACTTAATTATTTTATCAAAATATAGGGTTTTAAACCCTCTTTTAATTTATCAACCTATTAATAAATTAAATCTTTTATTTTTATAAAGAATAAAAATTCTTTAATAAAATAATTCTCACTTAAACTCAAAGGGGTATTTTAGGCCATAATGATTTTAAGACTTACCATGTTTTTATCTTGCAATAAGCGCAAATGTACTTTTTATCTTATGTTGCAAAATCTCATTTTTACACTATGTGTGAAAACCCCATTTTTCACATTTTTTAACTACATATTTTATTAGGTCACAACTTGAAATTTACTTACCCAATTGTTATCAAAATTTCCTGATTCTATTTTCAGTATGCCATTTAGGTCTTTATAAAATCTTAGGTGAAAATGATCCTTTTTGATTGGTGAAAATATTTTACAAACAATGTGGTAAAAATGACCTTATTTTCAAGTCCTTATTTTTTCCAAACTTTGACACTTAATAAATTTCAAACCGTTTAGTAATTTGTTACCAAATTTTATAGTGTAATACTAGGTTATGCCAAGAATATGTCCACCAAGTTTTAGAAAATCCTGGGTTCATTTTCCCTATACAGTGGCTGTCCAAACATGGTCCCGAAATTAAGAATACGAAAAAAAAAACAGTTTTATACCTAAACTTTGAAATAGCATAACTCACTCATTTCTAAACATTTTTGAGTGATTCAAATGCTCAATTTTATGTATTCAATCTCAAAAACATCACAGTATAATTTAATTTTACAAAATCAATATAAAATGGATGCTTGACCCCTTGGAAGTCACAGAAAAAAAACTTGTATTTTTGTTTTAGGGTTTTCAACAAAACCCTTAGGGATTTTGGTCCCTATTTTCAAAAATTGACACACAAGCATCATAAAAATGAAAAGAAACTACCATAGCCTTCTTACATCACCAATAAGAAACTTTGAGCATTAAATATACAAATTAATGCTTAAAAAAATAAAAATTATACAATAACAACCATAAAAATAAACTTTTTCCTCTTGTTGTTCTTGCTTGATGTTTCTACTAGCTTTGGATCCTTCAAAACTATTTCAAAACCTTAACCAGCTCCCCCAACAATATATATATTTAGCTATTGAAATACCTATGGTTAAAATTTTTACAAAAGTCAAGTTTTCTTGAAACTTTACCTTAGGGAAACCCTTCCTAGACCCAAGCTTAAGCTTCCAAGCTTTCTTAGTGTTCTTGATGGTTGAAAATGAAGGGAAAACTTGAAAGAGAATTTTTTAAATAAGATGAGAGTGATTGTGAGAGAGGGGGTCGGTTTTGGGGAGGGTTAGAAGAGTTTAGACAACTCTTTAATATCTTAAACACTTGAGTGTTTTTACTATGGCCACTTGATGTCATTAACCCTAATATTTAAAATGGGGATTAAACTAAATCAATTTAGTCCACCCAAATAAGCTCCTTCACATGGCCGGCCACCACTTATTTTATTTATGTTATATATATATTTTTAATGGTTAATAATTAATTCCTAAGAAGAAAAATCCTAAATGACTTTCTATAACATTTTTCACTCATAATAAGTTTTAAAAACAAAACTTAAGATATAATAATTAAATTAAATGTCTCTCATATTTAATTTAATTAATGACACAATAAAATTTAACCTAAGGTCAATTTATGGAATAAAATTCCTCAATTCGGTAAAATTAATCATTTTAACACCAAATGCCCTAAAATTTCCATTTCCTCTTCCGTTTATTATTTTTGACCAAACTTTAATTTTTATGAATGTATTTTATGCCCAAAATATATTTGTCATAGTTTTTCATTTTATTTTCTAAGATTTTTACCCGATTAGGGTTTTTGTGTCGGTCCAAGACCGAAAGACTTATCTTGACTGTTAATCACAAAATTGATAATTTGTCTAGCAATAACTCAAGGAAATAAATTCCAAACAAACATAATATTATTAACACAGGGAAAAAAAATCCCTACCCGAGTCGTTTAAAGGTACCCAAAACGCAGGGCGTTACAAGTCACAGGTGAAAAAGTTTCTTCACAATCAACTCTTTCTTTCTGTGTGTAGACTTTTTCCACCAGCCTTGCTTTGAAAGTCTCTACTTTCCCATCTGCTCCTCTCTTTTTCTTGATTATCGATTTGCAACGAATAAGTTTAACATTTTCAGGTGGATCTTCAAGAGTCCAGACATAATTGGAGTAAATCGATTCCATTTCAAGGTCCATGGCGTTAAGCCATTTTTCTTTGTCAGAATATTCCATTGCATCTCTATATGTCAATGGATCATCTTTGTTTGTGTCAGACACAAGCATCTGGACTTCATGTTCATAGCGAACTGGTTGTTTACCAACCCTCCCACTACGACGAAGCTCTCCATTATTCTGACTAGAACTAGCGATATCCTCTAGCCATTTTTCATTTGCCACTACTGGTGATTGGTCTTGTTTATTTGAGACCATTTCCTCAAGTACGACTTTACTTTAAGGTTTTTGGTAATTTACATAGTCATGCTCCATAAAAGTAGCATTTGTAGATTCAAACATTTTGTTAGGACTATAAAATATACCACCTTTTGTTTCTTTGGAATATCCTACAAACATCCACGCTTCAGTGTGTGATTCCAACTTCCCAATCTTTCCTTCAAGCACATGTGCAGGACAACCCCATATACGGAAATGGCATAAACTAGGTTTATTCCATTCCATATTCCAATGGTGTTTTCTGAATAGACTTAGATGGAACAACATCGAGTGTGTATAAAGAACATTTTATTGCATAACCCCAGAATGTCAAAGGCAATGATGAGAAACTAATAATCGATCTAACCATATCCAATAAGGTTCTATTTCGCCTTTTTGAAACACCATTTTCTTGTGGCGTTCTAGGTGCAGTGACTTGGGATTGAATTCCATGATCATGCAATGGTCCTCAAATTCATAATCTAAGTACTCTCCAACTCGATCTGATTGAAGTACTTTTAGTGATTTGCCTAATGGCTTTTCAGCTTTTGCTCGAAATTCTTTAAACTTACCATAAGTTTTAGATTTCCTTTGCATTAAGTATAGGTAACCATATTTTGAATAATCGTCAATGAAAGTGACAAAATATTCATAACCTCCTCTAGCTTGGACATTTAGCGGACCGAAAACGTGTATGTGTACAAGTTGAAGTGATTTTGTGGCTCTTGAACCTTTAGCAGAGAAATGTCTCTTGGTCATTTTGCCTTCTAGGCAGGATTCACAGACTGGGAGAGAACCAATAGATAGTTCTCTTAAAGGACCATCCGTTGTTAGTCTGTTAATTCTATCTAGACCAATATCTCCCATTCTCATATGCCACAGATATGTTTCACTATCAGAATTTGTCTTTTGTCTTTTAATAGATCTGGGATTTTGCAGTTTTAAAAAATTTATAATTATAAACATGCTCAACATTGGACTTTAACTTGTAAAGTCCACCTTCAGACTTTGCAGAACAAATGGAAAAACCATATTTAGAAATAGCAATCAAATTATTATTAAAATAAATATTAAAACGTTGTTCATGCAATTTTGATAAGGAAATAAAATTTCTAGAAAATCTAGGAATAAAATAAACATTGTCCAACTCAATAAATTTATTATTATTAAAAACTAGGCGAGATTTTCCAACTTCAGTTGCCGAGACTTCCTGTCCACTTCCAACTATCATGGTCACCTCTCCATAAGCCAGCTTCCTCGAAGTACTAAGACTCTGCCAAGAAAAAAAACATGATTAGTGACTCCGGAATCAACTATTCCAGATGAAAAATCACCTTCTACTAACAAGATTCTTAAACAAGGAAATCAAATCTACCCTTCTTATTGTCTTTCAATTCAACCAGGTACTTAGGACAATTCCTTATCCAATGACCATCAACTCCACAATGAAAGCATGATCCTTTCGGTACCTTCTTTTTGGAGTTCTTTGCATAATTATTCTTCTTAGAAGACTTGTTAGTCTTCTCTGTTTGTTTGTCCTTTTTCTTGTCATTTCCTTGGCCACCCTTCTTTTTCTTCGAATTTCCATATGAAGTGGAAGGCATGGTTTCAGCAACATTTGACTCCTCAACCTTAGTGGAACTTTTGTTTATAGACTCAAAAGTATGCAACTCATTCAGCAGTTGGGTCATGTTGTACTGCAACTTGTTCGTAACATAGTTGGAAGTGAATGACGCAAAAGCTGCTGTGAAAGATTCAAGTATCACACTTACTTGACTTTTCTCATCAATGGTCGCACCATGGATTTCTGCATCGTGCAATATGTTGATCATGTTTAGGACATGTTCTCTGACAAATACATTTTTCTTCATTTTCATATTCATGACACTTCTAGTAGCATCAGGTAACACCCTACTACCTTAGAGCTGTTACCATGTGATTTATAAATGTGCCATTAGCTCGCTAATCAAGGATTTAGGTTAAAAAGTGTGATTAAATTTAAATAAAGACTCATTTGACAACATTGGATATGAAGATCTGGTCATTCATTAAAATCATAAAAGTTATACATTTGGGATCCCAAAATACTGTTTGAAAATGTTCTACAACTCAAAATATGAATACATTCGACCTAAGCAAAAAAAATAATCATTGCAACATATTTCTCAAAATAACCCTAGCCGTGGCAGTCAGGTAGACCGAACATGTACACGCCGCTCCAAGCTCTCCAACTCATGGTTGGTCGACCTTTCCCTTGCCCTTACCTGCACCATAGAGGACCAGTGAGTCGAAGCCCAGCAAGAAAACTCAATGCATATCAAATCACATATCAATCCAATAATGTAAAACAAAATAGTCAACATACTAAACACATAGCACTCTATGCTAACCCTGGGTTCGCAGTCTTCACCGAGTGGCCTGTACTCAGCGTGCTTAATGCTGATCCCGACCCTTGCCGTACCCGGCCTTTGCCATTCTTGACCTTCACCGTTCATTCATAAGCATGCATAACACAACATAGCATTCACAGATATTCACACATATATTAAACACAAATAATAGGGCCATGTCCTGAAACACAATTACTAGGGCCATGTCCTGAAACACAATTACTAGGGCCAAGCCCTGCTCTACGGGCACCAAAAATTTTCTTACATGTGTCCCGAGTTGATTGACTACTGAGATCCCAACCACGATCCCCTAAACCTGAGCCTTGATGTATAACCTAGTCACAATGCATCAATAAATAAACATCCATCAATCTCTAATTGATTAAGAACTTTAGATTAAAATACTAGCCTTCGGGACCTCGAATTCTACTAAAGCAGGTAGTAGAATCCTTCCCGAGCCTTAACATTTGGGTTCCTGAGCTTAAAACCTTCAAATAGCCCACATTTCTAATTTGAGACGCGGCCCAGCCCTTAAAGGTCGCGGTGCGCTCAAGTGAGAGAGCATTAGGCTCTCATCGATGGGCCAACAGATGCGGAGTACCTCAGCCTGCGCAACGACGTTTGGGCAAAATTTTGAGCCCCCATGGCTCTGTGTTGAAGCGGGCCATGACGCCTGATGAACAGAGCCGCGACGCGAGCCCGAAAACCCAGAATTCATCATGCATTGTATGAGCTAACCTCCCTGAAATTCAATCTAAACATACTCCAATGCCTGAATTGAGTCCCTCAATATCTCCATTATAGTTTGGGCACTGCTAGAACCTTGGAAAGCAAGCTAAATCACCCAATTTAGACCAAATTCAACTTAGCCTAGGACTTAGCTCAGCTTCATTCTCAACAGAATTTACAAACAGAAACATGGAAGTAATGTTACCTTAGTGATGATTCCGAGTGTAGACTAGATTTCCAACACCCTTAGCTTTTTTTCCCCAAGATCCTAACTTCAAATTCTTAGTTTTCCCGTTCAATTCTTCCAAAAATTCCTTAAGTCGCAAACATAGGGAGACGGAGCCGAGAGACAGAAAGAGAGAGTTGAGAAATTCTTCCATTTCCTTCTAATTGACTCTAGTGTTTTTATTAGCTTAAGCCTATTCCCAACTACTTAATGACCAAAATGCCCCCAAGTCTATCCTCAATCCTTTAGTGCCACCAAGAGCAATCCCATCATTTGCCACATCCTGCTAATTCCACGAGTGTTCCTATAAATCCCCATTCAATCCTTACATACTTAAACAAACATTAAATCACTACTCATTACGCAATAATTGCCGAACACATACTATATCCCCAAAATACCCCTAGGCTCCTCCCGACCCGGGTACTCGACCTCGTTGTGACTATTTCGCTACTCCGCTCCCTAGGAACGTCTTAGATCGCACATTACAAATATATCACCACAATCTTGTGGTATCAAGCACAACATACATATATATATTGCATTTATGCCCTCAATGAGCTAAAATTACAATTATGCCCCTATTCACCAAATTGGGCCCACATGCATATTTAATTCACCTAAACATGCATTTCTAATCACATAATCATTTAATTCACATATTAACATAATTAAATCAATTATTGCCCTCCTGGCATGCTAATCAAGGCACTAAGCCTTTTTAGCAAATTTGGGACACTACACGTCATGTCTGTACTTAACAGATTGTTGGTCAAACATGCCTTGTAGAGATTCCCAAATCTCATAAGTTGTGTCTACAGTTTCAAACTTCTTTCTGAGCACATCGTTCATACTAGCAAGCATATAACATTTGACCTTATTTTTAGATAAGATCCAATTGTCATACTTTTCTCTAGCAGGTTTGGTAGCAGTGAGAGGAAGAACCTCATGACATTCCTCATTTAGGAAAAACATGTGGTTTTTACATATCAAAACAATGTTCATGTTCGATTTCCATTTCATGTAGTTATCACCATTCAATTTTTCATTTGCAAGTAAAGCAGTTACAGGGTTTGGATTGGACATATTGCTTAAAATTAAATAAATAAAATATAATGAATTAATGCTTATAATAACTATCAGTTTGTATTTGGAATAGTAAACATGATGCATGAATGCAACGCATAAAATACACACACAAAAAATAGCTACTAGTCCACGATAGATTAATTTGAAAATTAATGGACCAGCCTTAGGGTAGGTCAGAGTAGTCACAAATTAATCTTGAGACAAGATCTCAACTCCATAAGTGAAAACTTAAAAACTCATTTTTCCCTTTTGACTTATGAATTACCGTTAGTTTGGTCAAGATGTACTAGTTGTGCTCAAAAGCCTAGATACATCTTCGGAGTGTAATCCATTATTTAAAAAAAAATGACTTAACTCAAGAGTGTGCCTTAGGGTTAGTCAAACATGAAATACATTACTGATCTTATTCTCTTATGAGAAGTCAACCTTGAGATAAAATAAATATATTCAGAAGTCTTTCCTTAGGGAGGCCGCAAACGGAGGCGACACGAGGCCCTTCCTATGCCACTCGGTGTTCAACCAATAATGGAGACCATGAGACTTATTGGCATAATTCCCTCTCTGACTCACTATTTAAAAAAAATGTGTTTTTCTCAAAATCAATATTTTACAATTTGGTTGTAAAACTAATAAAATTAATTTTACCAAATGATATTCTAATAAATACTATACCAATTATGCAAAATAAAAATCGTGCCCTAGATTAATTTTATTTTGACTTTTTAAATAGAAAACCATTTAATTTAATAAAACAATTTTATTAAATAAGAAAATAAACAAATTTAAATTATTTTTTCCATCTTAACTAATTGACTAAATTAATTATATGAGTTATCATTAAAAAACATATAATCAATCCTAAGCATGTTTCTAAAAAAATGCATGCTTAATATGTACTGTGTGGGTAATATGTATGACATGTTATAATGCATGATAAAGTATTAAATAATTTAATCATGTTGAAGAAAATAATAAATAAATTTGGGTTGGGTGCTTTGGGTATTTCTAGAAAATTACAACACTTGCAAAAAAATACGCAAAAATAATTAAACTAACTAAGGCCTAATGAAGAGAAACTCCTTTGATCTTGGACCTTCTCTTTTAGTCTTTGGGTCATTACCATTTTATTATCCATTATGAATTAAATAACCTTTTAATATTTTAAATAACTTTAAAACAATAAAACTTTGAGTTCTTAATACCCAACAAGTTATTGAGGCCCAATTGGAATTTGGACTCACCACAATTAATTCAAAAATTATAATTAAAACAATTTAAATTATATTGTGCTCATTTATGGCCCAAATGAACAATTACAAATCCATTAGGGTTTGAATGACACAAACACTAATGGGTGTGTCATGGTGGGCGAAGACTGGTAGGTTGTGGGTGGCTGGCAAGGGTGTGGCACAGCATGGGGCGCAGGGCAGCGGGCTTGGCAAGGGCGCGCATGCATGGTGTAGGCAGCTAGGGTGCTGGCTCGGCATGGCGCAGATGTGTAGGCAGTGGGGCACATGGGCACGGGGTGCAGGCTCGGGGTTAGAGCTCGAGGCTCGGGTCACAACAAAATTTTATCCAGAATTTAAAAATAAATTACAAAATTCCTATGCCCCAAAATGACCTACAATTTTTGTATATCTAGAAAATTTAAGAACTTTTCCTAACCCAAAAATACCATGAAACCAACCCTTAAGAACAAAAACAATTTATACATAAACATCCATCCATTCATATATTACACATAATATAAAAAAGGCATATGATACCCGCACAGTAATTAACATATGCAAGGATTAAAGATGGCTCTGAAACTAATTGTTAGGAGAAGTTCCTAGTGCGCAACGGAAATTGCGGTAATGGTAATATCGTATACAACTAATTTTTTTTCATATAAAAAACTTTATATGAGGATCCTTTAATATGAAATATGTTAATCAATATAATATGTATATGTAAAAATAATACAAAATGATTTACCTCTTGTAGCCTATCAAGAATCCTTGAATATTTTTGTATATATTTCGATCTTCCTATCCTTGCTAGAATACTCACACCAAGATCTTCCAAGACGTTCTCTATACCTCAAGTTGTGGGTGGGCACATAAAGAACAAGAATAATTTTTTGTGAATAAAAATTATTGTCAACACATGAGACTCTTGATTATAGGCTAGAGAGAAATGTTTATCTTTTGTGTGAAAAAAATGATCTGTCATTTTATGATGTAAAAACTCTTCTTTCCTTATTTTCTATCATATAGAATATATGAGTATTATTATCATAATAATAATAATAATAATAATAGTAATAATAATAATAAAATTGATCATATTTAATAATAATAATAATAAAATTGATCATATTTAATAATAATAATAATAATAAAATAAATGATAATTAAAGACAAAGTCTTACATTCCATTTTAAAATCCTTTTCAAAATATTTAATTAATTAATTAAATAAAATAAAAAACCATAAACTGATTACTATCAGCCGTGGTACACGCATAGGGCAGTCCAGGAAGTCCTATGCGTGTAGCACTTCCCTGAAATTAGGGGATTTGTTTTTTAATGCATTTTTATTTTAATTAATTAATAATTAGAAATTTAAATAAGGTATTATCTTTTTAAGGAAAAGATAACAACCTAAATTTCAAAATTCAAAATTTGAATTTCCATTATCATTTTATTATTTATTAAATAAATATAATAATCAAAACCAAAATTGACTGTCCATATTTATCCTTTCACACTTAAATAAAATAATTGATTAAAATCAACTTCTTTTATTTCTACACAATTTTGAAAATTGCATTAATGCAATAATAAATTGTGCAACTTCAATTATCACATAATTGTATATTTATCTCGAACAATAAATATTCTCTCAAATAGCCCATTCACAGTTTGATCCTTGTATCAACTCTTACCTTGAATAGTGTTGATAGAGCCGCTCCAGAGACCTATGGACCAATAATTCCAAGCTCCAATAAATAAAAGATTATTAAGCAAAACTCTTTGATTCAATAATCATATTTATTAATCTCATGATTACTCCACTATAAATACGAGACTGCACTCTTGAGAATTAAAGACATATATTTACTGAGTGCTTTATTGTAACCATAAAGTGTCCATTGATATAATCATTACATACAAATTAATCCTCTATTGATGATTCATAATTAACTGGGAATAAAATTATCGTTTTACCCTTTTAATTATATCTTGATTCCTAGTGTATCATTGTCTTTACTAGTGAAGGTTAATTCATAATCTGATTATGAATTTGACGTCAATAGCCTTTTCAGTTCCAAAAGCCAACCCAATATGGAACCATCATTCAATCTATAAGAAGGTATAGATTCCATATATGTTAAGCTATGTCCCCAGCCATATACATCATTGAGTCCCCAAAACAATAGTTCTTAGCCTGATCATTTTGACAGACCGTAATGCATGAATCAAAGGATCAAATGACATATATAGGATTTCATTATAACTTCAGGATTAAGATCAGTTTGTATATGATCATCAGTTGATGTGTTTTATAATACTACGAAATGGTATTCAAACTAGTATTATTAAATCACATCTGGTCCAATACTACATACTCTCTGTATGCAAATTACCTCCACTAAAGTGTCCTACTACACTAGCAACCAGGATCTAGGTCACATGTATTCATAATACTAGTGGACTGTACTAGCAGTAATTGATCTAAAGATTCCATAACTTTATTTTAGTGTAAACTATTCAAGTCCATTATCTCAATCTCGATCCTCTCATACCAATATGAGATTGAGACGACATAGATGAACATGGGAATTTTCTGATATTTAATTAATATTATTGACAATATATAGTATATAAATATAATAATTCAATTCATTCATTTATTTCATTAAAACCATTGTTAACTACAATTTCTTTAAGGGCACAATTCCCAACATTCTTCACATTTGAGAGTGTCTTTACTTCATCACCAACGAGGAGAATGTCATCCATGTAATGAAATAAGAAAGCCACCACTTACTTTTGATATATTTATACACACATGCTCCGTCGACATTCTGCTCGAAGACGTATGTTTTAATTGTGTCATGAAAGGTGATATTCCAAGATCTAGATTCTTGCTTTAATCAATAAATGGATTTAAGCAACTTACAAATCTTATGATCTTCCCCATCCTTAATGAACCCTTCTGGTTGTAACATATAGATAATTTCATCAAGATAGCCATTCAGAATAGTTGTTTTGGTGTCCATTTGTCATATCTCATAGTCATATGTTGCAGCTATGGATAATAGGATGCGAATAGATTTTAGCATTACAGAGGAGAAAATGTTTCTTCATAATCACCACATTCTCTCTAAGTGTAACCTTTGGCTACTAGCCTTGCCTTGAAAGTCTCTACTTTCCCATCTATACCTCTTTTCTTCTTGAAGATCTATTTGCACCAAATGGGCATGACATCAGGTGGTTCTACAAGTTCCCAGAAAAAATTGGAATACATTGATTCTATTTCTTAGTTCATGGATTCTTTCCATTTATCCTTTTTAGGACAATCCATTGCATCAGAAACAAGGATGTGTGCCTCATGTTCGTAGTGAATAGGTTGTCTCATAATCCTCCCACTACGACGTTGCACTGGGGTTTCCTTTTCAGGAATAGTGGTTTCCTTGGTTTTTCGTTTATCATTTAATGATGATGATGAAGGTGATGGATTCTTATCAGCTGTGAGTTCCTCAAAAACTAAATTTCTTCGAGGTTTATAGTTATTCATATAGTCGTGTTCAAGGAAGGTCGTATTTGTTGAAAAAAAGTATGTTGATTGTGAGAACTCGTCAACGATATTAGGTTGAAAATCTCAAAGATATATCTAAGAAAATGATGAAATTAGAAGGAACTTAGAGTAAACTTGAAGGATAAAAGCTTTGAACAATAATGGAGAAATGATACTCGTATATTACTCAATAGCCTTATACCATCGTCAATTTTCCAACCCCTTTGTTGGAGGGGTGAATATCTATTTATAGTGGAGTTCTAATGGCTCGTGATACATTGTGGTCCCAGGGGACAAGATTGTACATAGGTACATTCTCAGGGTAGTGGTACAGGTCGTAGTGGAGTAGAAGGTTGTGGTGTCGACCCTAGTACGTGGTCAGAGGTATGCAGGTATTGCCTTCACTCATTGTAAAAATTCGTACCACCACTACTTGTTTGATAGAGATGTCAGGGTCACGCCTCTATCCTCCTCATGGTCATACATCTCGTATGCATACACGTACACGTACCTTGTACCTAATGGTTTTTCTCACATTTCCATGACATGTATTTGCTCCAAGCTCTTCCATATTCTGCTAAGTGTAGGAAAACTTGTGAGTTATCATGAATGATATACTCAGTCATCCTCATTACCCTTGGCTTGATACAAAATAATTTTTATGTCTCTTAGTGTTCCTTGTACACCTGTTCATGAGGTCTCAAACTTTACATATAGTGAGAAACCACGGTGAGGGTGTGCCTCGCTAGTGGCCCTTGATTCATGAAGGGAAGCAAGACCTCTCAGCGAGGCACGAGGTGCATGTAACGGGACAAGGCGACTCGCATGAGTCCTCAGGCTGGTGAGATGTGAGGTCTCACACAGATTCTCGAGTGCAAGATAGGTGTCCTCTGACAGGCAGGGTGTTGCATCTTCGGGTGTGTATCTTGGCATATACGCATATTAGGCCTCACAATGCGAGGCTCTTTTTCCTTCCGGGTGCGTGGCGTATGGATGCGAGGATATGTTGTTGCGTCTAGGCATGTTGGGTGTGCATTCAAGACTTTGATGTATACACATTAAGGTGCGAGTGTATACATTAGCAGAACACTCATTAGGGAGAAGCGCCTCACATAGCGAGTTCAGCCTCGTGAAATGAAGCCTCATGAGTCATGTGAGTTTGGCTTAGTATAATGTAGTCCCTTCAGTGCAAGACAAGGGGCCTCGCATTGCGAGGAACTTGTGCGAGGCGCTCATGGGTCATGGCTTCGCGTACGGGACACTTGGGCATATACGGCCTCACTATGCGAGGGCCTTTTCTCCAGGCGTGAACCTTATGCCGAAGCCTTATGCCTAAGGCGAGTTGGGCTTCGCTTGAGGTTCTCACCCATAAGGACCTTGCGCACTTGGCTATTATGAGGGCTCCGACATGTGGGCCTCGCTATGCGAGGTCCTTTTCTTCTGTAGCCTCGTGCCTCAATCGATAGATGCTTTAAGGGATAATTTACCATATTCACACTTGATTATCTAGGAGATTTGGACAAGAGTTGTGATCTTTAC